>NC_056745.1:1485990179-1485997679 GCF_019279795.1 Protopterus annectens | reverse complement strand
ACCTCTGACTCCCTTCATAACACTTGGTAATTTGACACAGTTTAGCTGTGCCTCCCTTGATAACACTTGGTACTTTGACACAGTTTAGCTGTGCCTCCCTTTATAACACTTGGTACTTTGTCACAGTGTAGCTCTGCCTCTCTGTATAACACTTGGTACTTTGACACAGTTTAGCTCTGCCTCCCTTGATAACACTTGGTACTTTGATACAGTTTAGCTGTGCCTCCCTTTATAACACTTGGTACTTTGTCACAGTGTAGCTCTGCCTCTCTTGATAACACTTGGTACTTTGTCACAGTGTAGCTCTGCCTCCCTTTACATCATTTGGTACTTTGACACAGTGTAGCTCTGCCTCTCTGTATAACACTTGGTACTTTGACATAATATAACTCGGACTCCTTAATAACACATAGTCATTTGACACAGTTTAGCTGTACCTCCCTTTATAACACTTGGTACTTTGTCAAAGTGTAGCTCTGCCTCCCTTTATAACACCTGGTACTTTGTCACAGTTTATCTCTGCCTCCCTTTATAACACTTGGTACTTTGACACAGTTTACCTCTGACTCCCTTCATAACACTTGGTAATTTGACACAGTTTAGCTGTGCCTCCCTTGATAACACTTGGTACTTTGACACAGTTTAGCTGTGCCTCCCTTTATAACACTTGGTACTTTGTCACAGTGTAGCTCTGCCTCTCTGTATAACACTTGGTACTTTGACACAGTTTAGCTCTGCCTCCCTTGATAACACTTGGTACTTTGATACAGTTTAGCTGTGCCTCCCTTTATAACACTTGGTACTTTGTCACAGTGTAGCTCTGCCTCCCTTGATAACACTTGGTACTTTGTCACAGTGTAGCTCTGCCTCTCTGTATAACACTTGGTACTTTGGCACAGTTTAGCTCTGCCTCCCTTGATAACACTTGGTACTTTGACACAGTTTAGCTGTGCCTCCCTTTATAACACTTGGTACTTTGTCACAGTGTAGCTCTGCCTCCCTTGATAACACTTGGTACTTTGACACAGTTTAGCTCTGACTCCCTTGATAACACTTGGTACTTTGACACAGTTTAGCTGTGCCTCCCTTAATAACACTTGGTACTTTGACACAGTTTAGCTGTGCCTGCCTTTATAACACTTGGTACTTTGTCACAGTGTAGCTGTGCCTCTCTGTATAACACTTAGTACTTTGACACAGTTTAGCTCTGCCTCCCTTGATAACACTTGGTACTTTGACACAGTGTAGCTCTGCATCACATACTTCTCAACCTCTTACTGCGACAAATCTGGACAATGCCTGACAAAATGGGGGGGGAAGCCCCAAAAATAGGTCATATTTTAGATATTGGTCTTATAAACTTAGACAGTTGCTATAGTAACAGGGTTTGTTATAACATATATTTTATAAAGAATTTGAAGTCTGAATCTCAACTATTGTTAAAATGAAATTAACAGCAGGCATGTCACACTAACAAACTATACAGCTGTATATTGATATAATGACAGATTTATTGAAAGCAGCCGACCAAGCACTGCTGTGACATTATAACATTTTCTTTACAACACAGATATAATAATGTTAGGTACACTGCACTACCTCAGCTGACTCAGATTACAAAAATGTCCACCACAAAAGTCTTTTTTATAGTTTCAAAACTTTGTCATTGCTGAAAACATTATTTTCCTGTATTGAAACCTTCTTTGTCTGCAACATTATCTCACTCCAGAGAAAACCAGTTCTCAGCATGCAGAAATGTTCTTTCATTGATAGGATAGTTGTAACTTTGTCCGCTGTGTTAGCCATTTTCCGTTAGCTTGAATATCTGTGCACATTCACCTGTTTAGTATATTTCAACAAGCCTCTGTTGTTAATGCCATTTCTTACAAAACATTCCAAAATATAATATATTTATTTTTTTCCACACAAGCACATTGTTAAGCCAATGCATCACATGTTATTCTAAAAATATATCACACTGTTATTATGATTACCAAACCTCTGTTATTTGTGAAGGAAAAACAACAATACTTTTTGCTTTACAATATGTCATGCAAGCACAGTCTTATTTATTTCTGCATTTGCAGGCTCTGTATTTTTATATTATTCCTAAAAAGATCACATTGTCAGTATGAGAGGCAGCAGTTTTACCAACACATGGTGTTATTGTAAGACCAAATCACATACGTGCCATTTCTATGTGAGAAAACCAGTTTACTTTATATAATTCTATCAATTCCTCCTTTTTATTTTGAAAATCAAAATTTTTTGAATTAAAATGTAAACCAAACTTTAAATCTTACAGGAAAAATCATGTCTCCATTGTTTATATAACTTTTTTGCCACCTACATTAGTTACATTAGATACCTGATTGACAGTCTTTTTAATAAACTTTAATACAGATACACAGTATTATGTTCAACAAAATAACGGCCACTATACTTTTTTGTCAAAGGCTTTGGCAATTGGAGAATACCTCTTACCCTTTCCTGGCAAGGAGTCTCCCTGTTGGTCTGATAATGGTTCCTAAAAATTTTACTTTTTGTGACAAGAACTGTATTTTGTCTTTGTTTACTTTGAAATCTGCCTCTTGCAA
Source organism: Protopterus annectens (assembly GCF_019279795.1). Classification (NCBI taxonomy): domain Eukaryota; kingdom Metazoa; phylum Chordata; order Ceratodontiformes; family Protopteridae; genus Protopterus; species Protopterus annectens. Next base: position 1,485,995,082 of record NC_056745.1, on the reverse strand, counting down.
CTGTTTAACTTCCCACACTCTAACCACAAGATACTTAATTATTTCTCTATGTTGTATTGTCATGCACTGTTGGTTAACACTCAGTTCACTTTGACCCTCTATATTATCATCCTGCAACTTTTGCTTTTTTATTGACTTCCTTTTCTGAGTCCCTTGCAAATACTCCTTTCTCTATATGCCTATTTTTCTGTACTATACACAGTCCTGTTTGATATATGCCAATTTTCAACAGAAAAACATGCAATTTGTTTAGCATCAGGGCTTCTTGTAGCTGGAGTGGCTGATGCCACTCTCAGTACATCCCTGTTCACATCTCCCCACCTGTCTACACTTACACATGTCTTACTGCACTTACTATTTCCAACCCATCTTCATTAGTACCAAAAGAAAAAATATTATGCTTAAAAATATATATTTGTTGACATGCTCTGCCTATTTTAGCATCCCATCAGAAACTGTAATATTTGATAACTAAAATGCTCTGCCTGTTATAGCATCCTGTCAGAAACTATAATATTAAAATACTCTTAACAACATTGTAGTTAACTCTAGTGACATGTGCATACCTAGTACAGAGCTGTTACACTTTGAACTGTTAGCTGCGGTAATCTTTAACTCTTTAAATCCTAACGTATTCCTGTAACTTGACTGTTATTTCTGGTATACCCTACACAGCATAAATGTGTATGCTTCCTATTTTTTCTGACTGTCCTCACCCAATATGTCCTTCTGAGCACTTTAACTGTGTCAGCAGAACTGGAATCGTTAACCCATACATCTTCATGTTTTTGTCATAACCAATTCTTTAAATTTTGCACATTAGCACAAAGTATAATTTCAAATTCAATTCAAAAACTTGCAAATTCTTATAAGTATCATCTTTGTGCACTACTGTACATTCTGTAGCATTCATATGTATATCAACATCAGCTCTAGGCAAAATGTCTAAAACAGTTTACATATATTTTCTAACTTGTATGTCATGTTTCTTTAACAATGGCATGTCCTTTTCATTAAACTCTGTTCATAATTTCTTATCTCTGCTAAAAGCATTGCACTGCGAGCAGTAGGTCTGAAATATTTCAGCTGTCTCTACAACCTGTAAAATTAGCATGATTTAACACATTTTAAACAAAAATAAAGTCTCCACAGTCCAATTTGAGTTTGATACATTTGTACATACTGATGAAAACAATGAATGGATTTACACATGTAAATTTTGTCACTTGTATTTATACCAAACAATGCTGTTTTACATGTAACATTACTACTGGCTTGTTTATACCACTGACTTAATAATGTCCAAATGTTATCAGGAGTCTGGTTTAAGTCTATGGCCATAGAATGTGTGCATTTAGCACTTACATCCTTGCTGGTATCCATGTTATTTCAGAAAGAGGCTTACCATCTTCAGAAATGTCTAACAGGTGATCAGTCTATAGACAGGACTACAGACTGGAAACTCCCTCTCTGCTGAAAATGCTGGTGAAAGTCTCAGAGCAGATGCAAAGATGAAATCTTGTTTCACCCACTTGGAAGTTCTTGATACTGCGAAGATGTTCAAGATGTACTGTATTGAAGCTGGTGCCAATAAAACTTAAATAGTACTTGTCATAGTTCAATTACAAATATTTAAAAGGGTCTGAATTAGGCTTGGCTCGCCATTGTTAAAATGAAATTAACAGCAGGCATGTCACACTGACAAAGGGTATATTTGTATAATGACATATTTATTGAAACCAGATGGCCAAGCACTACTGTCAGATTATAACATTTTCTTTATAACACAGATATAATACTGTCATGTACACTGCACTTCATCAGATGACTTGTATTACAAAAATGTCCACCACAGCAGTCTTTTTATAGTTTCAGAACTTTGTCCTTGATAAAAACATTTTCCTGTATTGAAACCATATTTGTCTACAACAATATCTCAATCCACATAAAACCAGTTCTCAGCATATGCAGAAATGTCCTTTCATCGATAGGGTAGTTGTAACTTGTTTCTGCTGTTAGCCATTTCCCTTTAGCTTGAATATCTGTATACATTCAACTGTTTAGGATATTTCAACAAGCCTCCATTGTTAATGCCAATTGTTAAAAAGCATTCAGAAGTATAATATATTTATTTTGTTCCACACAAGGACATTCTGTTAAGCCAATGCATCACACATTATTCTAAAAATATATCACACTGTTATTATGATTACCAAACTTCTGTTACTTGTGAAGGGAAAACAATTTTGTTTTATAATATGTCATACAAGCACATTCTTGTTATTTCTTACTGCATTTGCAATCTCTGTATTTGTATGCAATTCCTAAAAAATATCACACTCTCAGTATGAGAGGCAGCAGATTTACCAATTCATGCTGTTACTGTGAGACCAAATCACATGTATACCATTTCTATGAGAGAAAACCAGTTTTACTTTAATTAATTCTATCAGTATGTCATTATTTAGTGACTTCAATCCTCAGATCATCCCAGTGATTTGCCAGAAAACCACAAATTTTATAAGGAACAGACCAAAAATATGAGCCATAAATCTGGATATTCTAATCTGGACAGTTGAGAGGTATGCTGCCTCATGCTTGCTAAAGTTCTGTATTCGTATCTGAAAGTGATTCAGTATGTGATTGGAGTACATATGTGACTCATTGGCTACCTTCTCATCTCAGAACACCATACACATATACAAACAGCACAGAAGACCTCCACTAAAGCAACGTGTGCTGAGGTTATTCACAGAACATTGACTAACCTCTGATGGCTACATGGATAGACTACAAAAAATAATTTGACAGCATCCCATATTCATGGATAAAAGAGTGCTTACAGATGTATAAGATGCACCATACACTGATCGATTACACTACAGTGACCATGAAACAGTGGCAAATCACTTTGCAGTTAATCCATGATAAAGGGCAAATTATTATTCTGGGGATAAAATTCAAAAGGCGATATTCCAGGGTGACTCTGTCACAGCTGCTCTTTTGTCTTCCCCTTAACCCAGTAAACTGTCTACTTAACAGATTAGATCATATCTACAATCTGGCTCCAGGAAAACAACAACGTGTAAAGGCTTCTCATCTTCTTTTTGTGAATGATTTAAAACTGTATAGTTCATCAGATGAGGAACTGAAAGCACAATTACAAGTGGTCAAAACTTTCTCAGATGATATAAGAATGTCATTTGGTTTTAATGAATATGCAAAAGCAACTTTTAAAGCAGAAAAGCTGCAGCACCAATAAAATATTAGTCGGGGGCAGGAATGTGATATAAAAGAACTTGAGCAAGAGGGAGTGTATAAATATATGGGAAATGGTGAAGGATTAACAATAAAACATGAAAAAATGGGAATAAAACTTAGTAAGGAATATTTTAGAAGACTAAAATTAATACTGAAAACAGCTCTGACATCTGAGAACAAAGTCCAGAAGATAAACCAATTTGCTCTTCCTGTCCTAACTTACAGTTTTGGAATGATTGACTGGACCCAAAAGACACTGGATCAGTTGGACAGGAAAACAAGAAAGCTGCTTCATGCTTATAAATGATTTATAAAAATCAGTGTACACCCAGATTATATATTCCTCTTTCTGAAGAAGGTATAGGCCTCCAAGAAATTGATTACATTTATAGAGCCATAATCGTAAGACTGTATCCATATCTGCTGACGACACAAGATCCCAACACTGTGAATGTTTTAAAACATGAGGAGAATAAGTCTGAGATGACTTCTCTGCTTAGTTTAGCAGAAACTTATTGGTGTCAAGTGAGGATGGAAATCAAACCAGAAGTAGATAAAAATCAGGCAGCAACTAAATGTGCCAAAAAAAATTATATATAAAAAAAAAAATTATATAAGGATCAGATGACAGGACAAGAAATATGGAAAATGCATAAATATATTTGCAAGTACAGAAAACTCTCAGAACAACCTTCTGTCGATCAGGACCGAACACAGAAATAGTTACGGAGAGGCGAATTTAAACCAAAAGACAAAAGGTTAGTTTTGGTGGCCCAGGACAGTAGAGCATTGAACATGTGGGAGAAACAGACATGTAGGTTTTGTAAAACAGAATTGGAAACAATTGCACACATTGTTGCTGGTTGCAATATACTAATGGCAGAAGGACTGTACTGAAAGGTATGATAATGTGGAAGTGCGTTGTATTGGGTATTGTGCAAACATTATAATGTGGTAAGTGTGCTGCATTGGGGATTGTGCAAACATTCTAATGCTGAAGTAGCTGAAAAACATTGAAAACATGAGCTCCAAACATTATAGAAAATTAAGTTGATAACACATGAGATCACTCATTACCAACAGTTCAAAAGATAGATACACGATAACCAGAGATAGTGGTCCATGAAAAAAAGACAAAAGTAGCATTGTTCATTGAAATCACTACACCCAGTGACTACAGTGTCTTACATACAAAAAGACGTAAAGCCATAAAATATCAGGATTTCCAGGCAGAAATGAGGACAATGTGGAAGAAAGATACCCAGACAGTTCCGATACTAGTAGGAGCAACGAGCCTTATACAAAATATTAAAGTCATACATAGATATGTTACCAGTACATGTAACTCCATACGAACTGCAGAAGGAGTCATTACTGGGCACACTGCAGTTGCTGAGAAGAGCACCTCTGGCTAACAAAGATTGAAACAATACTAATTTCATGAAGTTTAATCATACTTTGACTTAGGAATGGGGTCCATTCCTGTCATGGTATTAGAAACTCAAAAAACTTGGAGAAATTAAACAGCTAGAGATTAAGAAATCCCCAGCCATTAGTTCATAAAGTCTCACAATGACCTTCAATCAGCATACCCCCAGCTAGTATACATACCTTTGAGTGTCACAAGGGTGCAGTCTCCAAG
>NC_056745.1:1485912679-1485980179 GCF_019279795.1 Protopterus annectens | reverse complement strand
GTGATTCTGGTCACATTGTATCCACCCTTCTCCTTGACCTCTATAAGGCATTTGACACCATCTCTAACAATCTTCTTCTCAGTAAACTCTCCAAACTAAACCTGTCCCATTCCACTATCAACTGGTTTACCAGTTACCTTTCAAACAGGGAACAAGTAGTCAGATGGAAAAAAGCCACCTCCCCTTTCCTTAACACCCCTACAGATGTCTCCCCAAGGTTCAATTCTAGGCCTCCTTCTATTCAATATATTCATAAATGACTTCTATCAAGCCATACCTAATGCCACCCTCATTCAATACGCTGACAACTCTACTATAATCTGATCTGCTTCCTCTATCTCCACTCTACCTAAATTAACCCAATATGCCTTCTCTTCCACTGGACAGTGGATGCCAGACAATCATCTAGCACTCAGTGCAACCAAAAATAAACTCATGCTATTTACCACTTCCAAAACCACCACCCTAGATAAAAACTCATTCTCAATCACCAGTCAAAACAACACTCTCTCGAAATAGTTCCCAAAGCTAAACTACTAGGAGTCCTCATTGACGATCAGCTATAATCTGATAACCATTTACAAGTAAATATTAAAAAAACACATAAGAAAATTGGCATGCTCTACCACCACAGTCATTATATCTCTCCCTCCACCAGGCTCACCCTAGCTAATACATATCTTATCCCATCCCTCCTATATGGTGGGTCTGTCCTCACCAACCTACAATCTTCTCTCAAAACAAAACTCTCCTCTTGCTACAATAAAATATCAAACTTTGCAGCTGGCCACAGATCCACATCCCACCATTGTACTCCCCATACATCAACTGAATTGGCTTGAGCTGCTAAATTTCCTCATCTATAGACACCTTGTCCAAGTACACAAACTTATTTTTAGCCCCTCTCTCTTTCCCTCCATTGCCACCACCTTTAAAAAGCATTGACCTGATAGTCTCCAAAGATCTAATTCCCAAAATCTAGTTGAACTATATAAACCTGCCCACCCAGCAGGCAAACATTTAATGTCTTTCTCTCTTGCACACCATTGGAATTCATTCCCACCCCTCATCAGTACCACCAGCAGCCTCTCTTCATTCAAACCCTTACTTCACTCACACCGAACTTCACAACGCATATGCTCTTGCACTCATCCTACGTAATCTTCTTACACTCTAGTAGCCCTCCAGAAGCCAAAGCATTTGTAAAACAACCTCCTTCAGTTTTATACCTCTATTAAACTGTAGGAATTTGCTTAATGTTTGGATACTGTAGAACTTATCAATGAAGATATAATTTGTGTAACTAAGACAACTCTTATGAACTTGATTGCTTTGAAGAAATTTCTGCTTTGCATTGCATCAATTTGTTCGTTTTAATGTCTATTATTACTTTATTTGTATGCATTGTATTTCTGTACGCATACATTCTGTATGTATATATATATATACATTCTGTATGTATATATATATATATATATATATACATTCTGTATGTTTTATGTACTTTTCATTTCTTTTGTATGCATTAACCTGCATCTGTATTTTTCTGGAGCTTTTCTCCCCAGGACTCCATTGAAAATGGGCTACTCGTGGCCCTGTGGACTATCCTGGCAAACAAACTGCAAATAAATAAATAAATAAATAAATAAAAAAACCTAATTAATTAATTAATTAATTAATTAATTAATGCTTATAAGAGGGCTCATTCTATCTACTCAAAATGTACAATTCTTACAGGCATATGTGCTTTTCTTAAGCAAATGAGCAAAGAGCTTAACAGAACTATAAGGAAACTCATTGCAGAGTATGAACTTAGAACAGCCACTAAAAGCAAAAATAACTACAAACCTTTCTTTAATTGTGTCAGTTAATTAAGAACTAACTTCCAAAAATGTTTGGAATTTGTCCACAATAATACAATAATACTACACACTCTGACAGAAAGGGACTAGCTAGTATCCTAGCTGACATATTTAGTGCAGGCACTATGTATGGACTTGGCCAAGACCTTTGATAATAATCTCCATAAAGGCATTATTACCAGATTTGTAAATTGGAATATAAATCCTTACATTGCGCAGTGAATAGCTAACTGCCTGTCTGATAAAACCCATGTAGTTAGAGGTGCAGATGTCACTTTTGAATGCCAAACAAAGAAAACATGAACAGAAGTTGCCACAAAGAGGAAATATTTTCAGAACTGCATACGATTCCAAGAATGAGAACCGTCACAAGAGTCATTTTCAAACGTTCCACCAGGTTTACTGTGTAAATCACACACAATCATATTTAAAGCAAGGATCAAACGATCATGTGACAGCAAAGTCTCAGCTCATTGGATACGATGTTAACCATAATTGGTATAAAAAGAGAATATTTGCATATATAAATAATAAAAATAAATAAATAAATAAATAAAAATGAAAGAAGAACTAAAAAACATATAAAAAACACATACGAGAATCTTCTACATAGGCTGTCGGATGATTCCCTAGTATGTTTTGATAACCCCAAGCATTCCCAAAGGTAGTTGTCTCTAAATGCCTTATATACTTAAATAAGATCTTCTCATAGATATCTGTAAGACACACTGTAAAAGTTATTAGTCTTTCGTAATAACTTAAATTTTCACACCCATGGATGCCCTCGGTTTATTTCCGCTGTATTCTTTCCAGTTTATTCATGCTTGTTTTCTTATAGGGTTTCCATATTGTTAATCCAAACTCATGTTTGGGTCTAATGTAACTAACAATGTCCATAGTAAAAGAGCATATGCAGTGAACCCAGGAAATACAATGAGTTCATAAAAAGAATTCCAGTCTTAGAGAACTTCATAGGTTCATAGGTAGATTCATAGGTAGGTACTAGGCTATCGGCCCTGGGGCCTATACAAGCCCAGCCAAAAAGGTAGCCTGGCTTTTGCCACCCAAGAAAATTATTTTCCTGTGCCACTGTCGAGCAGAGCCACAGAGGTGATCCCTGGGGTGAATTTCCTATTTCCCATCCAATCATCAGGATTTTTCTTGAAGAGTGCTAATGAGGAGCTTTGTTTGATATAGATAGGTAGTTTATTCCAGAGTATGGGAAGTCTCTGGGACAGGAATCTATCCCTCTGGCATGTTCTGTTTATTGTGGTGACAAGGTTTGGGTCCCTAGAGCGTGTAGCTCGGAGGGATTGAGATTTCTTTAAGTGGAGCATGTCCAACAGCTCTGGGTTTGACATAGCTTTGTATGTTAGGCAGAGATCACCTCTGAGTAGGCGATATGTGACGGAGTAAAGCTGGAGTTTTTTGAGACGGTCTGCGTAGGGCATCTGTTTGAGGCCAGTAATCCTCTTTGTGAAGTATTTCTGTGACCTTTCCAGTTGCTGTAGATGTCTTGTGAGGTACATACCAAAAGGGGCGTTGTACTCTATAATGGGTCTAATGAGTGATGAGTAGAGGGGAACAATGACCTCTTTTTTTCTGGATGAGAAACCTTTTGTGATGTGGTGTGCCATGTAGAAGGATTTCCTGACTACTGTGGTGATGTGATTACCAAAGGAGAGACTACTGTCCACCTGTGTCCCAAGGTCTCTTATCACACTTTCGGTGTTAAGTACACTACCGCCTATGTTGTAGTTCATGGGTACATAGTTTTTACCAAAGGGTGTGACAATGCACTTTTTGGCATTGAGCTTGAGGCCATGGCTTTGACACCATGCATCTGTTTCAGTGAGGCCCTTATATAGGATGTCCACATCATTAGGAGTTACGATTATGGCTCCATGTTTGCAGTCATCTGCGAACTTTGTTAGCCAAAGACCTTCTGTGTTAGCCTGTACTTCAGAGAAATAGATACCAAGCAGGAGAGGACCCAGGACTGAACCTGTGGTACTCCATTTGTCACTGGTCTAAAGTCGGATTTGGAGTCTGCTACTTTCACAGTGTGGGTTCTGTCAGTGAGCCAGTTGGCAACCCATATTGTGACATAGGGATTTATACCTAGTTTAGGGAGTTTATCTATAATTCCAGAGTGGGGGATGGTGCCGAAAGCCTTGGCAAGATCTAGATAGGCTGCGTGAACCACCTTACCCTTGTCGACGGCTTTGGTGACTGCTTCAAAGAATTCTTTCAGGTTCAGGAGACATGATCTGCCTTTTACAAACCCGAACTGGGTGGGGTCCAGAGTTTGGAGATTACCAATGTCTTTGTTTATAAGTTCCATGATGATATGTTTCATGGCTTTGCAGACCAGGCTCATCAGGCTAATGGGGCGGTAGTTCCCAGGGTTCGTGGTGGCTCCCCCCTTGTGGAGTGGGTAACCATTGCTGTGCGCCATTCAGCAGGCACAAAGCCTGAGGTGAGGCTATGACTGAACATGGTACTTAGGTGGTGTGCCAGTTCATTCTGTAGTTCGTGTGGAACTCAGCCTGGGATGTTGTCTGGTCCCATGGATGCTGTGTTCTTGGCTTTGGAGAGTGTGGTTTTTACCTGTGCAGCCGTGATTACAGGAACTTTGCATTCTTCCGGTATAGAGATGGGCTTTTTAGGGGGTGAGAGGGGGATAAAGTTAGCACTGAACCTATCTGCCAGGATGTTGGCAATATCAGTTGGATCTGTATATTTAGTGCCATTGTGCTGTAACTCAGAGCAGATCTGAGTGTTGCCATTGAGATTCTTGACATAGCTATAGAATTATTTGTGGTTGTCTTTAGAATCAGTGGAGATTTTGTTTTCATAACTAGCTTTGGAGGATTTTATCAGGGATCGCAGCTTCTTACTGAGGCTGACCAGGGAGCTCCTCCACTCGTGGGATTTTACTCTCTTTTGCAAAAGTTTCTTCCTTCTGTTGTACAGTTTGTTTATGGCAGGGGACCACCAGATTGGCTTCCTTTTTTTGGAGGATAGCATCTTGGTTCTGTTTGGGATAGCATGATCCATGCACTCATGTAAGTGCTTATAAAGTGCAATTGTGTAGGATTCAGTAGTCGTAACTGTATTGTCCATCTGCATGGGTGTCATGAAGTTCATCACTTCTGTCTTAAGAAGCATGAAGTTGGCTTTGGAGAAATTTTTTACCATGGTTTCCTTAATGGGGGGTGGGGGCAGGATGTGGATATCTAGGGTAATTAGCTTATGGTCGGATCGGACCAATGAGGCGTTGACTTCAGGTGTGGATAAGTTGACCCAGGGCATTGGAGTTTATGAATTCCAGAAAGCATTGCGCGAAGGAGTTGGTACATGAGTAGTTTTTCCAGTTAATGGCGGGGTAGTTAAAATCACCCATTATTAGGGTTTTTGGTTGAAACCTAATATTTTCCAGTACATCAAGAAAAAAGGAGTGGGAATCCTGGGGCATGGTGGGTGATCTTTAGCAAGCTACAATTTGGATTGCAGTTTTGCCCAGAGTTAGTTGCACTTGGATAACCTCGGCTGCATTATGCTAAGCAACTTGCTTGGAGGTGTGGATATCCTTAATGAATATGGACACACCTCTGCCTTTGGTGTTCCGGCCCAGGTTACATGGCCGAAAATTGTGGTATGAGTCATAGCCTGGTAGTGCAGGGGTGCTCTCTGGTGCCTTGAACCAGGTCTCAGTCACTGCACAGATATCGATGTTCTCCATTTTAAGGAGTGCCTTGAGTGAGTGCATTTTGAGATTTAGACTTCTAGCATTGAGTAGCATCACCCTCAGTTTTTGCTTGCCTGCTCCTGTTACGGTGGTGAATTTGTCTTTTGAACCTTGCCTAAAAAAGGCACTATAGGGGCAGCAAGAACCTTAGCCAGTATCCGTAATCCCAGGGCTGACAGGTGCAGGCCATCTCTGGCAAAGCATCGTGGTCTGTCGACCATGTCATCCCAGGCAGACAGATACTGGATCCCTTTAGAATGGCACCAGAAGCTTAGCCAATTGTTGAAGTCAATCATTTTGTCCTTGTACTGCGGCATCATTCTGGGTGATGGCAGAATGCTTCTCAGGGCTAGGGTCATACCTGCCTGGGCTACAAGATCAGAGAGTTGTTCCATGTCTCTTTTCATGTAATCCAGGAAGGTACATCTCAGGTCGTTTACACCAACATGGACAATGACAGAGTCATATTTGTACTTGTTGTGGAGTGACCTGAGTGGGTGGGTTATGTGGCGGATCCTGGCACCCGACAGGCAGCTGACAGTAACCTTCTTCTTGTTTAGCCTGGTGAGTGGGACATCAGTGTGCCTGACTATAGAGTCACCTATGACTAGTGTGTTGGGTACGTTGTTTTGCCTTATTGGCTGTGGTTGAGTGGCACACTGAGTCTGCGGGCTATGTGTCATTTGGGTTGTGTTGGGGGGTGGAGGTTGCTTGCATTTCTGCTTTGGAGGTCTCTGTTGCTTGAGCAGATTATGATTAAGAGCCACCCCAAATGTTTTTGTGTTTCTATGTGTGGATTTTGGTGGTGTTGATTTAGTGAGACTATGTGATGAGTGTGGTGTGGTGCAAGTGTTTCTCCTCTTGACTGTCAAGTTCAGTCTTGCTTGGAGAGAGCTTTACCTCCAGTTTGGCTAGATAAGTGCATCTCTCACAGGTTGTAGTGCTGGGTGGTAGGAGGAAAGGGTTGGCTGTGTACATGAAGCAATTTTTACATTGCCCCAAGATGCCCAGATTCATCAGATAGACAGGAGAGAACACTGGGAGTTGACCCTTGGACATGCCTGAATAAAAAACTATTTTCCTCTAGATAAGTGAGGAAAATGAATACAAGAGCTGTTTTTCTCTAAGCAAGTGAGGAAAGTAAGTACCATAACTGTTTTACTCTAGGTAATGAGGAAGGTTGAGTGCTGCAGTAATTAGTAGGTTATTTAATGCTTACAACAAGCTCTGAACAAGTGCTGATCAAGAATAAGCAAATTCAAGTGCTAAAACTAAGAATCTGTATCTGGACTAAACTAGTTACAGGAAAGGGGGGAAACAAGTGCAAATGTAGGCTTTTAAATCAGAAAGTTGAGAGAGATGGAAAAACTGCCCAAATGGCCAATAACTACAATTTATGGGCCATAACCACTCCTTATGTGGTAGATAGGTTACCTAGTGCTTACCACTCCCACTGATAAGCTAGAAGGCTTCCCTCCAACACAAAAAGCTTGGGGGGGTGGGAGGGGGCAGAAGCTTACATACAGTTCTGGAAACAGCAAATCTGAATCTGGACTACACTAGTTAAAGGAAAGGTATTTATTTATATATATATATATATATATATATATATATATATATATATATATATATATATATATATATATATATATATATATATATATATATATATATATATATATATATATACAGAAAAGTAGCTAAAACAGCAGTCAAAATAATTCAAATGCAGTGCAAGCTAGCACACTGAGTATGTAGCAATGTTAGACCAAACAGTTTAAAAAATGCAATTCAATTAAAAATGACTAAAAACAAGTGCAGAAGGAGTCTATTGGGTAGAATGAGGTAAAGAGATGGGACTGGGGGGAGTGTCCCAGATCAAATCTACAACTGCAAAACCTCCAAATTTAAACAACACAGGAATAGGGAGGGTGGATATGGGAAAACCAACACCTTCAGCAGAGATCTGAAAAACTATACAGTGAAGCAAAAATAACAGTGCACAACTCTGAAGTCAGCCAGCAATTATATAAAATTAGTCAAACAACAATTACCAGTACACAACTCTGAAGTGCCAGAAAAATATACTCAGCTCTGTAAATCTCCAGATAGTTTGAAGAGCACTCTGTCAGGACACAGGAAGGCTCCAGCAATGATATGCACAGTATCAGGTTTTATTATTAGCACCTAATGTGGAGAACATAATTTTGGCTAAGTGGTAAGGGCCATTTCAAATGTAGCAAACTGCATGGTTAGAGATCCAGGAATGACAAACATTATTTATTTATTTCCAGTTTGATTACTGGGGAAGTCCACTGGGCCCAGAGAATCCATTTTCAGTGATGGCCCAGGGAGAAAAAGCTCCATGAAACAGATTACAGTAAAGATAGCAGTCCAATAAAAATAAAAGTACACATACAAATATATATCAAATAATACAAAGCATGAGCAATATTGCCCATATGGAAAAATATCACGCAGATACATTTTAACAAATTCACACAGTTAAATTCAAAAGCTATTTACAGATTGTTAGAGATCGTATGGGAATTAGCTATAGAGGGTTATAACCTATAAAGTGCTTAGGAACTCAGAAAGATACCCTCCCAGGGGCTTTTGTTAAAGAGTTCTAGGTAGGGAGAATCCAGTTACATTTCCATTTGGAGGAGAGGTAGGTGTAAAGCTCAGTTTAGAAGTTGTTTATATTTGACATTGTCCTTAGTGTGGAAGGGAGACAGTTCCATTTCTTACCTAAGGAGTAGGAGAGGAGAAGTTGTCCAGCAGGACATTTAGGTTTGTGGACAGTAATCAAGTTTTGGTGTTCAGATCTGAGAGTTCTATTTGTGGCATATGGGGTAAGGATGTTAGAGCGTGGCATTTGGTTGGATTAAATATTAGTCTATGTGCTGTAGTGTGCTTGAGGAAGTCTAGGTAATTTGTGAATTCTAACCAGTTGAGTTGAGTTGTAACACAGCGATGAGTGGAATGTTTGGATTTGGTGGCAAATTTAGAAATTTTGTTATAGCAGCTTTCAAGTTTGAAAGTGACAGAAGAGAATAGGTTAGTTAGTAGTGAGGTGCCATACAGAAAGCAGAAAAGGAGGTAAGGGCAGGCCAGAGTATGCCTGGTAGAAGTAGAGAGAAAGTGGTTGTTCCTGTATAACATACCTAGTTTTTGGTGGGTTTTCTTTATATTTTGCTGAATATGGATGTCGAACTTGAGGTGTTTGTATATAATTACACCAAGTAGTTTGGCAAAGGGAACAACTTCAATCGGAGAGTTGCTTTGGCTAAGGATTTGGAAAGAATTTTTATCTAAAGAGAAAGATTTTGAGGGTATGAATAGTAGTATTTTAGCATTGAGAGAAAGGTGCTTTTGGTGCATACAGATCTCAGTAGTTGAGAAGGCAGTCTGAGTTTTAGATAAGAGTTCAGGGAGGTTAGAGACAGAGCAGACAAGTGTAGAGTCATCTGCATATTGGATGACTTTGGCATTAGGAATAGCAGAGTGAAAGTTATTGATAAAAATATTAAACAGCATTGGTCCGAGGATGGACCCCTGTGGTATCCCTGTAGGAGTGGATAAGAAAGGTGAGGTGCCTTTTTTCCAATTCACAGCCTGAGATCCATCTGACAGACAGCTTGAGAACCAGGAAAGTATGTTTTGGAAGAGATTTAGTTTAGAGAGGTGACTTAGAAGGTGCTTATGGGAAACAGTATCGAATGCTTTAGAGAGATCTAGGAGCACTGTGGATACTAAGGTCCCAGAATCCCGGGCTTGACTGACAATTTCTAAGAATGAGAGTAGAGATGTTATGGTGCTATGTCCTGGTCGGAAGCCATGTTGGGTAGGGGTAAGAAGTTGGTTTTTAGTCAGAAAAAGCATATGTTGGAGGTGGATGCATTTTTCTAGGATTTTGGAGATGGAGAGAGAAGCGCTATAGGGCGGAAGTTTGAAATGTTAGTGTTTTTGCCTCCCTTGTGGAGAGGAAGAATAAACGTGAAACGCCAGAGTTTAGAGACATAGGATTCCTTTATGGATCTATTAATTAGGATACTAATTGGGAGAGCTATACCATCAGCAGCAGACTTGAGAAAGGAAGAGGGGATGTTGTCAAGTGCACTGGAGCAGGGTTTAAGTTTGGATAGAAGTCTGTCTATGTAGTTAGTGGAGACAGGTTTAAACTTAAACATAGGAGGGAAATTATTTGGGAACTTAGATGAAGTGGAATGTAGGAGAGATCGGTCATTGTTGGGAAATGTTTTCGTTAGGTCGGATATTGATTCCATAAAGAAAGAGTTGAATAGTGAGGCTAATTCGAGGTCAGATTTACTTGGGTCTGGACAGAGGTTAATTTTGGAGCCTGGGTTGAGGAGTGAGTTTATGGAGTTCCAAAAATGCCTAGGGTTTTAGGGATGGTTGGACTGGAGCTTAATGTAGTAGGATTTTTTATCTTTGAAGATTTGTTTTTTTGCAAAGTTACTGAGCTGTGTATATTGGAGAAGGGTTTCGGGAAGTTTATTCTTTTGGTAAAGCTTCCAGGATTTGTCTATTTGATGTATAATTTGCTTTATTTCTTTAGTTAGCCAAGGGGCAGTTATAGTTTTTATTCTTTTTTTCCTTGGTGGAGCTAGGGAGCCAAACGGGCAGTTATAGTTTATATTCTTTTTTTCCTTGGTGGAGCTAGGGAGCCAAGGGGCAGTTATAGTTTTTATTCTTTTTTTTCTTGGTGGAGCTAGGGAGCCAAGGGGCAGTTATAGTTTTTATTCTTTTTTTCTATGGTGGAGCTAGGGAGCCAAGGGGCGGTTATAGTTTTTATTCTTTTTTCCCTTGGTGGAGCTGGGGAATTTAGAGCATCTAGGAAAGTAGAATTAAAGTGGTCTGTGGCTTTATCGAGTGGAAGGGTTTTTAGAATGTTCCAATTCATTTGTCTGAGATAGTTAGAAAAGGTTTTGGGGTCAAATTTACTAAGGTTGCAGGTTTGAATATATTGATGTTGGTGTGGATAGGAGGTGGTTGCACGGTAAATGAAAGCTGGGAGGTGGGCACTAATAGAGTCAGGGATGGTGCCAGAGTTGGGAATTTTATTTGGATGGGTGGCTAAGATCCAGTCAAGAGTGGATCCTGGGGGATTTGCTTTATTGGGTCTGGTGATGGAGTGGGTTACTTGAGTAAAGTTAAAAGAGGTTAATTTTACAGGGAGGGTATGGGACTGTTGATTTTATTCCATTCGATGTTTACATCACCTAGTATGTAAGTTTCAAGGTTAATTTCAGCTGAGGCCCATTGGAGTATGTCTTCAAGGGTCGAGACATTATTTCTGGGTGGGATATAAAGAGCGATGATACAGAGGCTTTTGTGATTATTCATTTTTAATAGATCAACTGTTAGTTC
Organism: Protopterus annectens; assembly: GCF_019279795.1. Classification (NCBI taxonomy): domain Eukaryota; kingdom Metazoa; phylum Chordata; order Ceratodontiformes; family Protopteridae; genus Protopterus; species Protopterus annectens. The sequence goes on along the minus strand of NC_056745.1, from coordinate 1,485,969,172 downwards.
TGCATTGGTGAATTTAGGAATGGGGTTTGGTAGGGGAATTAAGATAAGTAGATTGGAATACATTAATGCAACGTATCCGCCTTTTTCTTTTGGCAGTCACATCTAAGAGTATGAAATCCAGAGGGTAGGATTTCATAGTCAGAGATGTGGGGTTTGAGCTAAGTTGCTACAGTGTCAGGTTGGTTATGACTTAGCCATGCTTGAAACTGATGTGCTTTGTTGTTGAGATATTGAGTGTGAAAAATTTAAGAGTATTGTAGGGGGGGTGAAAGGTTGGAGGAAGGGAGAGGATAATTGTTATTTGTCGGTGGGTTAGGTCCAGGGCTGGGGTGAATGTCTCTAACTAATACGAGGTTATTGAAGGAAGTTATTTTGGTGTGTTTTGGTTTGGATTTAGGGTATTCAGAATGGTCTATTATTTGTTTAAGAGTAAGTGTCTTAGCAGTAGTGGAAATAATTTTAGGATTAAAAAGGTGCCAAGGGTTGAGCTGAAACAGAGAGGAGGAGATGGAAAAGAAATGATTATTTGTGTGATGGAGTAGATGGTTTTGTATGGGAGTATGGTAAGGAGTAGAGTGTGGAAGCTGATTGGCAGTATAGGAGCTGGCATGGTAAAACGTTGTTAGGAATAGTAGGAAGGAGATGGGGGGTTGGAGTGTTAGGAACAGTAAGGAAAGCATGGTTAGACAAAGGTAGTTTAATATGGGAGGATTTGTAGTTGGAGAGAAGAGCTGTGGGGTGAGAAGGGGTAGTGAAAGAGTAATGTATTTAATTAGTAATGTATTTAATTACTGTGGGTGAAAGGAGGAGAGATAAAGAGGGGAAGGCTTTGATTGGATGGTTGACTGTGGGTGAAAGGATGAGGGGTAAAGAGGAGAAGGCTTTGACTAGATGGTTGCGTTGAGTGGGTCGGGAGTGGTTGAAATAAAAGTAGGAGTAGTGGGTGTGGGTGGGAATTGGGGCAGGGTAGGGGAGCAGCGTGAGCCCCCAGGGTGAACAAAGTGGGTAGAGCCAATGAGAAGGAAGAAAGCCAGCGAAAGGTTATCAGTGAAGCTGAGAACTAGCTCAGAGGTAAGGAAGCACTGGCATAAGGCACTGTGTGTGCAAAATTAGAAGGATGCAGAGGGTTGACAGGGGATAGGAGCTGAAAACAGGGCAGTAACAGTTTAGTAGAATATAGTAAGTATTAATATGGCTAAAACAGGGCAGTGGTAAATTAATATAACAGTTACAGTACATTTGGCTTGTATTAAAAGATAGGTAGTGGTTGAACAATACCACCTGGTGTCCTAACTGAGTAAGTACAATGGTAAGCTACAAGCACTCAGAGGAGGGGGAAAGAGCCTAGGAGAGTAAAGGCAGATAAAATCCATGGTAGACTGCTAGTGAATGCATGCAGGGTTAATGTACAACAGTGGTAGGTTTAGGATATATTTTTATTTTACAATAGGGTACATACACGTTTAAAGTTAGTTCTTGGGGAGGCAGAGTGGTTACAGACCACTACAGTGTTTAAAGAACTTATGAATACCAGAGACCGAGCATGGAAAATATGGTATAATAGTAAAAACCCCACTCATCTCCAGCTTTTCAAACAAATCCGCAATCAAGCAAAGCATCTAGTTATTAATGATAAAAAACAGTACTACCTCCATCTCCAAAACAAATACGACTATAACCCAAAAGATTTCTGAAATTCAGTCTCCACTCTATTAAACCCTGGCACCAAAAGCAATCCTTGCCCAAATCCTGACAAAAGCCCTGCTGAACTAGCTACCCTTTTCAACTCCTAATTTATAAACATTATATCCAAACTTGCCTCCACCTTTCATACAGCAACTCACAACAGCAACTCCACTTTTACACACCGTACCACAGAAAAGCCTTCTCACCAGTCTTTCTCCTTCTCTCATATTCCCACTTCCACTATTTCTAAACTCCTGCTAAAACTCAAATCCGGTAGCACTGGCCCAGACAGTTTACCCCCAGAATACATTCAAATGTCAGCCACATCCATCAGCTACCTGATAAGCATTCTCATAAATAGATCTATCTAAGAAGCCTATGTACCATCCATTTGGAAGAAAGCTTATATCATACCCTTACACAAGGCGGTAATAATTCAGACATCTCAAATTTCTGCCCTATAGTCATTCTTTCTCCTATTTCTAAAATAATGGAAACATTTATTCAAATTCAACGTATGGATTACCTATCCCAAAATAAACTACTTTCCACAACTCAGCATGGATTCTGCCCTGGCCATAGTACTACAACTGCTCTCCTATCCTTCCTAGACACTGTTAACCACAGCCACAATGCTGGTAAACTTGTCTCCGCACTCTTTCTTGATCTCTCTAAAGCTTTCGACACCATCTCCCATCCTCTCCTCCTTTCTAAGCTCTCAGACCTTGGCTTGTCCACACCCGTCCTTAACTGGTTCACCAGTTACCTCACAGACAACAATCCCCCAAATGGTTGCACTCTTTCTCTCCTTTTCTCATTACTTCCACTGGAGTTCCCCAAGGATCCATCTTAGGTCCCCTACTGTTCAGTATTTTTATTAACACTTTCACTCCACTCTCACTCATGCAGCTGTAGTTCAATACACAGATGATTCTACTATTATCTGCTCTGGTAATTCTGAAACTGAACTTCTGATCATCACCCAGAATGCTTTCTCCATTACCGAAACCTGGATGACAAATAATCACCTCACCCTCAACCCAAATAAAATAAAACTCTTGCTCTTTACACCCAAAAAAAGTACCACCATTAATAAATCTGAATTAATTTTCTCCTCCAACAAGACTGCCTTAGAGGTAGTTTCCCATACTAAGTTACTTGGCATAACCTTAGATGGCAGCTTAACCTTTGACCAACACATCCACACCACCATCAAAAAAAAACCACACCAAAAACTTGGTACCCTCTACCGACATAAACACTTTTTAAACGACTCTACTAGAAAAACACTCACCCAAACTTTTCTCCTACCTTCTCTTCTCTATGGTGCCCCCATTCTGACAAACATCCAATCCTCATTAAAAATAAAATGGAGAGCTGCTATAACAAAATTGCTAAATTCATTACTAGAGAAAACATTCCTCCCACCACTGTCACTCATTACAATCTCTGAACTGGCTAGAACTTTCACAACACCTAACTTACATACAACTAGCCACAGCACACAAATTTATCTATAATTCCTCCAAATGCCCAGCCCTTGCTTCACGTCTGACTCTTTATCAACCAAACCGTTCACTAAGATCTGAAAATCAATCACTTATCCAAGTTAAGAGACCTAAACTCCCCATAGGCCAATACCTTTACTCTTTCACTGTAGCTAAACCCTGGAATGCCCTTCCACCTTCTTTATGGACTATAAATAATGCCCCGTCATTCAGAAAATCACTTTACCAACATCTCTCCTCTCATTGGCTATGCCCTTGCACCATCCCCAATTCCTCAGTCCCTGATTACTAACCTGACTCATCTCTCAGATACCCACACTCTACTTCACTCTCCTTACTGTGCACTCACCCTTGATCACAGCACAGTGTGCCTCACCCTGCCTCACATGGTAGTACTCACCCTTAATCACAGCACAGCGTGCCTCACCCTGCCTCACATGGTAGTACTCACCCTTAATCACAGCACAGCGTGCCTCACCCTGACTCACATGGTAGTACTCACCCTTAATCACAGCACAGTGTGCCTCACCCTGCCTCACATGGTAGTACTCACCCTTAATAACAGCACAGCGTGCCTCACCCTGCTTCACATGATAATAATCACCCTTAATCACAGCACAGTGTGCCTCACCCTGCCTCACATGGTAGTACTCAGCCTTAATCACAGCACAGTGTGCCTCACCCTGCCTCACATGGTAGTACTCACCCTTAATCACAGCACAGCGTGCCTCATCCTGCCTCACATGGCAGTACTCACCCTTAATCACAGCACAGCATGCCTCATCCTGCCTCACATGGTAGTACTCACCCTTAATCACAGAACAGCGTGCCTCACCCTGCCTCACATGGTAGTACTCACCCTTAATCACAGCACAGTGTGCCTCACCCTGCTTAACATGGTAGTACTCACCCTTAATCACAGCACAGCATGCCTCACCCTGCCTCACATGGTAGTCCTCACCCTTAATCACAGCACAGCGTGCCACACCCTGACTCACATGGTAGTACTCACCCTTAATCACAGCACAGTGTGCCTCACCCTGCCTCACATGGTAGTACTCACCCTTAATAACAGCACAGCGTGCCTCACCCTGCTTCACATGATAGTAATCACCCTTAATCACAGCACAGTGTGCCTCACCCTGCCTCACATGGTAGTACTCACCCTTAATCACAGCACAGTGTGCCTCACCCTGCCTCACATGGTAGTACTCACCCTTAATCACAGCACAGCATGCCTCATCCTGCCTCACATGGTAGTACTCACCCTTAATCACAGTGCAGCATGCCTCATCCTGCCTCACATGGTAGTACTCACCCTTAATCACAGCACAGCATGCCTCATCCTGCCTCACATGGTAGTACTCACCCTTAATCACAGCACAGTGTGCCTCACCCTGCCTCACATGGTAGTACTCACCCTTAATCACAGCACAGCGTGCCTCATCCTGCCTCACATGGTAGTACTCACCCTTAATCACAGTGCAGTGTGCCTCACCCTACCTCACATGGTAGTACTCACCCTTAATCACAGCACAGCGTGCCTCATCCTGCCTCACATGGTAGTACTCACCCTTAATCACAGCACAGCGTGCCTCATCCTGCCTCACATGGTAGTACTCACCCTTAATCACAGCGCAGTGTGCCTCACCCTACCTCACATGGTAGTACTCACCCTTAATCACAGCACAGTGTGCCTCGCCCTGCCTCACATGGTAGTACTCACCCTTAATAACAGCACAGCATGCCTCACCCTGCTTCACATGATAATAATCACCCTTAATCACAGCACAGTGTGCCTCACCCTGCCTCACATGGTAGTACTCACCCTTAATCACAGCACAGTGTGCCTCACCCTGCCTCACATGGTAGTACTCACCCTTAATCACAGCACAGCGTGCCTCATCCTGCCTCACATGGCAGTACTCACCCTTAATCACAGCACAGCATGCCTCATCCTGCCTCACATGGTAGTACTCACCCTTAATCACAGCACAGCATGCCTCACCCTGCCTCACATGGTAGTACTCACCCTTAATCACAGCACAGAGTGCCTCACCCTGCTTAACATGATAGTACTCACCCTTAATCACAGCACAGCATGCCTCACCCTGCCTCACATGGTAGTACTCACCCTTAATCACAGCACAGCGTGCCTCACCCTGACTCACATGTTAGTACTCACCCTTAATCACAGCACAGTGTGCCTCACCCTGCCTCACATGGTAGTACTCACCCTTAATAACAGCACAGCGTGCCTCACCCTGCTTCACATGATAGTAATCACCCTTAATCACAGCACAGTGTGCCTCACCCTGCCTCACATGGTAGTACTCACCCTTAATCACAGCACAGTTTGCCTCACCCTGCCTCACATGGTAGTACTCACCCTTAATCACAGCACAGTGTGCCTCATCCTGCCTCACATGGCAGTACTCACCCTTAATCACAGCACAGCATGCCTCATCCTGCCTCTCATGGTAGTACTCACCCTTAATCACAGCACAGCGTGCCTCACCCTGCCTCACATGGTAGTACTCACCCTTAATCACAGCACAGCATGCCTCACCCTGCTTAACATGGTAGTACTCACCCTTAATCACAGCACAGCGTGCCTCACCCTGCCTCACATGGTAGTACTCACCCTTAATCACAGCACAGCGTGCCTCATCCTGCCTCACATGGTAGTACTCACCCTTAATCACAGCGCAGTGTGCCTCACCCTACCTCACATGGTAGTACTCACCCTTAATCACAGCACAGTGTGTCTCACCCTGCCTCACATGGTAGTACTCACCCTTAATCACAGCACAGCGTGCCTCATCTTGCCTCACATGGTAGTACTCACCCTTAATCACAGCGCAGTGTGCCTCATCCTGCCTCACATGGTAGTACTCACCCTTAATCACAGCACAGCGTGCCTCATCCTGCCTCACATGGTAGTACTCACCCTTAATCACAGCGCAGTGTGCTTCATCCTGCCTCACATGGTAGTACTCACCCTTAATCACAGCACAGCATGCCTCATCCTGCCTCACATGGTAGTACTCACCCTTAATCACAGCACAGTGTGCCTCACCCTGCCTCACATGGTAGTACTCACCCTTAATCACAACACAGCATGCCTCATCCTGCCTCACATGGTAGTACTCACCCTTAATCACAGCGCAGTGTGCCTCTTCCTGCCTCACATGGTAGTACTCACTCTTAATCACAGCACAGTGTGCCTCACCCAGCCTCACATGGTAGTACTCACCCTTATTCACAGCACAGTGTGCCTCACCCTGCCTCACATGGTGTAAGTGCAGATTATCATTATCTGTCTGATCTATTGAATACCTGCCAAGCACCCGAGTCTTCTGCAAAATGTTACTATACATTGTGTATGCTACTGTGTAACTTCTGACTCCTATATTATTCTATTATATATTGTTAAATGCTGTTACTACTCTTATATATTGTTAAACACTGTTATTAACTTTCTAAACAAATTCTTTATTATGTATATTGTTTTTGGAGCTTTTCTCCCCGAGCCTCTGCTGAAAATGGGCTCATATCAGCCCAGTGGACTTTCCTGGTTAACAAAAGCAAATAAATTAATTAATAAAATGCAGAAGCACTGCAGGATTCCCTTAGGATGAACTTGACAAAAATAGTAATAAGAATCATAAACAAAAACAATACCAGGTAGTACTTGCATGCAAGCTCACTACTGGGGATTCCTATGAAACATGGCCATCAGGTTTGTTGATAACTTTGTAATTAAGCAGGAGTGGGAGGGAGGTGTGCAGGTTCAAGGTGGGGGGGGGGGGGTAGACACAAAGTAATACAAAGCTGTGAGTCTGAAAAACTGGACTAGGCCAGCTGCTAAAGAGAAAACAGGAAAACCAAGTTAAATCAATTCCAGATCAGTGTAGTGCAGTATCTTCCTAATAATTACAAATTTTATGCTACTAATCTAGTATAGTGTGGTGAAAAAACACCACTTCTACAGGGAAAAACAATTAAAGTATGGGCTGCAGGTACATAGGTAAACTTTTCCAAGAAAAAGTAGTTTTAAGTAATTGACCTAGGAGTATAATAGGAAGACAAAAATGTGTGTGCAGGGGACCAGTAGTGTGCATGCATACAGTGAAAGGGGAAAGAGTCTTCAGTTTACAGGACAGATTAAATACAACTCTAACATAGACTAGTGTAGCTGAAAGCACTTTAGTATTCCACTGACACAGTGTCTCACAGTGCAGGGCAACGAGACAGCTTTGGGTTGATTGGAGGGTGGCCTAGACACAGGATGAAACTTTTGATGAGGGGAATTAGTGTAGCAGAAAACACTTTCATGTTCCACCGACGCAGGGTCTGACAGTGCAGGGCAACGAGACAGCCTTGGGTTGATTGGAGGTTGGCCAAGACACAGGATGAAACTTTTGCTGATGGGACTGGAAGTAAAAAGGAAAAGGAGGTAAATATTAGGTCTGAAGTTTTAAAGCACTCTGATTACAAGTAACTGAGATAGAGAATGCAGGGGAGGAGCAGCATACCTTATTTAGTTATAATTGATAGAAGGCTAGGGCAGAAATGAACAGTTGCTGTAGTAGCAGCAAATGAGGGAATTCAAGCCACTGCAATTAAGAGATAGGCAATGGTGTGACTTGTAGGTGTATTTTGCAGCAAATCTGGCAACTTTAGTATACATAGTTTCAAGTTTGGTTATTAGTGTAGTGTTAAGATTTGTGTATAATTGAGAGCTATAAAGGAGGGTGGGAAGAAGAAATGCATGGGCGAGAGTTATTCTGGCTGAGCTGGTTAAATGTCTTTTGTTTTGGTAAAGGAGTCCCAGTTGCTGGTGAGTATTTTTGATAGAGGTGGTGATTTGGAGATCAAATTTAAGCTGATCATCTATTATGACTCTTAGCAGTTTAGTGGTAGGGTCAGTGGCAATGACAGTGTTATTGCTAGATAGGAGGGAAAATGTAGTTTTGAGATTGATGAGGGTTTTTGGGAGTAAGAGTAGGAGCTTAGTTTTCTTAGGGTTGAGAATTAATTTGTTGACACAAAGCCATGTCTCTATGGTGTTGAATGATGCTTGGGTAGAAGAGTGGAGGTCAGATGAATTGTTAGCAATGGTGATGACTGTAGAATCATCAGCATTTTTGTACAAGTGTGGAGTTGGGACAAGAAGTGTAAAGTAGTTTGGTGATAATATTGAAGAGCAGTGGCCCCAGTGTGGATCCTTGGGGGACACCCATGGGGATACTTGGGGGGAAGAAAGAACAGAGTGCCATTTAACAGCTTGCTGGTGGTTAGAGAGATAGCTGGAAAACCAGGATATGGTGGGAGGAGAGAATCTTAGGTGAGAGAGTGTGTCTAGGAGGAGGGGATGGGAGACAGTGTCAAAGGCTTTGGACAGGTTGAGGAACAGACATGAGACTAGTTTATTATTGTCATGAGCCAGTGATACAGTATTGATGAAGGATATTAGTGCAGTCGTAGGGCTGTGTTTGGGACGAAATCCATGTTGTGTGTGTGTTAGAAAGTTCTGTTGGAGAAGTATTGCATTATCTGCTTGTGAATGCATTTCTCAAGAATCTTGGAGAGGGGAGACAGTAAAGCAATTGGTCTGAAGTTTGATTTATCAGAAGAATTACCTCCTTTATGTATGGGTAATGTGTAGAAAGTTTTCCATATTGCTGGAACGTATGATTCAGAGATAGATCGGTTCATCAGGATGGATACTGGATAGGCTAGGGGGTCAGCAGCTATATATAGGAAGTAAGAAGGTAGGTTATCAGCTGACGGGGAGCAGGGTTTGAGTTTAGAGAGTAGATATTTAATATATTTAATTGAGATGGATGTAAGAGAGAAAGAGTTAGAAGGAGAAGGAGGGGAAGATGAGAAAGTGGGTTTTTTTGTATTTTTACTAGCAGGGAGGTCATTAATTATGGTAGTTATTGAGTTAATAAAATTATTGTTAAATTTGGTGGCAATTTCTTCAAAAGTTTTATTTGGGCATGGGTTAGGAGGGGAAGGGTTTCCTGAATGCAGTATATGATTCATTGAGTTCCAGAATTTTTAAGGGTCAGATTTTAGGGTAATGGGAGGGTTTGCATAGAAGTTGATCCTGTCTTTGCTGATAATTTTCTTTATTTGATTTATAAGTTCTTTGTAGGTCTGTAAAAGAGAAGGGGTCTTGGTTTTGGTCCATAATTTCCATATCTTGTCACGCGTTTTCATCAAGGCTCTAGTATGTTTGGTCAGCCAAGGAGCGGTGTTTGCTTTTGCTTTAATTCTGAGAGTACTGAGGGGAGCTAGGGAGTTGAGGATGTTTAGAAAGGTAGAGTTGAAAGAGTGGACAGCCTCATCTAAGGGGAGTGTAGAGAGATGGGTCCAGTTAATATTAGAGAGTTGATCTATGAAAGAGTCTGGACTAAAAGATGAGGTTTTGCGGGAGGTGATAAACCTGAAATGTCTAGTGAAATGGGTAGTGTGTCTAGTTACTATGGTTGGGCAGTGGTCACTAAGGGAATTTGGTAGAGTGTGAGGTTTGTGGTAATTTTGGGGATGAGACACCAAAATCCAATCCATTAGAGACTGTGACAGGTGTGACCTGCTAATATGGGTAGGGGAAGTGATTAGTTGCTCGAATCCATGTAGGTTGATACAAGAGGTAGTTTGGGGAGTTTGAATTGTAAGCCAATCTATGTTTACATCCCCTAGAATGATGGTTTCATTAAGGATGGTCTGTGAGAGGTGGTGTAGGATGTTCTCAAGTATACTAAGATTATCACCAGGGGGATGTAGATTGCTACAACAGTTATGGTGGTAAAGTTGTTAAGTTTAATTTGGTAAGTAGGAGTTCAGCTGTAGAAGAAGTGGGTAGAGGCAGGTTTGGGGTGGTTATTGAGAGGTGGTCACAGAGGAGTATGGCTACCCATCCTCCTCTTTACTTTGTCTATCAAGTCGTAGGATGTTATAGCCAGGATGGGTCATTTCACTATCTTTATTATATGGTTTCAGCCAGGTTTCAGTTAGGGTGACTATGTCAGGGGTATAGTTAGCTAACCAGGCATGGAAGTCCTGCTACACTCCTGAGGTTGATAGAGCAGAAAGATACCTGCTTTTTTAAGGGGGTGAGGTTACTAGATGTTTGTACAAGAGGATTACTATTTATGGTAGGTTGAGAGGGGCCTGGGTTAGGATGGATGTCTCCTGATAGTAGTATTGGTTTGAAGTAGAGTAAGTGTTTAAATGGGGAGACATTCCCCCTGATTTACTAATTTTCTGTGCAGGACTAGTCTAGTCATGCATGGAAGCGGCTGCTTAGGAGCAGGAAGGCAGAAGGCAGTAAAATCAATCGAGGAACGGTTTTACCATGGGTCGAGGTAGGTGTACAGTATAATACCCTACTACAAACATCCTCCCTACCTCGACCCATGGTAAAACCGTTCCTCGATTGATTTTACTGCCTTCGACATTTGTGATTCCGACCTTATGCGTTCGTCTATACAACGTTCGACCGAGTGACGTTCGCGAATCTGATAGTAAACCTATATATATATATATATATATATATATATATATATATATATATATATATATATAAAACTATCCACATATATATACATACATATACAAATATATGAACAGATATACATGCAAATGCCGACAACTACACATATATATGTCAACAGCCATACATCCACATATGCACAGCAAGTTACACATATGTACGCAGAGAAATGTCCCTATAGGTATATACAGAGATAGTTAGGAATATGTAAGGAAATATATACACCCACAGAGGTATATATGGCCAGACATCTGTAGATAGCAATGGTAGATTAACAGACACATACATGTCCACATGCACCGTGAAAGGCTTGACAGGCCCCAAACAATATACGTCACAACGAATTGGCATACCTCCTGCCCACACAAACACGACTTCCCTGCAAAACACTACCAAGCTCAATGTAAGGTACGTGTGTCATTGAAATAGGGATTTAAATTAGTCCTCGGTCATGTTCCTCATGTTGACATCACATCACCCCCCCCCCCCACACTAGGCGGCGCGAGCAGTACAGGCCCATCTAACCAAGGCCATCCACGAGTCATACATGCATTACCCACAGTTCCGCTTCCCCCCACCCACTGCACACACGCAGCCACCATCTCAACCCTAGTTACCGGCCTGTAGCTACCACACCACTACACATTGCCCCCCTCCACACACCCCCCCACTCGGGACCCATCCCTTATGTTGTCTCAACCCAAGTATCCTAGGTCTGGCACACGCCGTAGTCCATGCACATAGCCTTGGGTACTTATGTAACTCTGAGTGTAGACGAAAGTTGTATACCCAATGTTTGGGCTGTCCCACATGGGACGAATGATTACCTGGTTCTAGCAATAGATTTCATGTGTGACTCTGTGTACACTAACGGATGTAGTTTTAGGTATCGCAAAGCATACATGGCACGCAAGGTTGGCCGATATGCACACGAAACAGTGCCAGCAATAACAGGCAACATGACAGGATATGTAGCTAAATATGTAGAGGTATGTGTGTGTATATTTACCCATAACAACATGGAGGTATACCTCTCCTACTCTGTAGTACAAATGTATACATCCATAGACAGACATATATAAATACCCACATATAGATATATACATATGCAGCCACCCATACATCCACATGTCGTTTTATATGTATATATATATATATATATATATATATATATATATATATATATATATATATATATATATATATATATATATATATATATATATATATATATATATATATATATATATATATATATATATATATATATATATATATATATATATATATATATATATATATATATATATATATATATATATATATATATATATATATATATATATATATATATATATATATATATATATATATATATATATATATATATATATATATATATATATATATATATATATATATATATATATATATATATATATATATATATATATATATATATATATATATATATATATATATATATATATATATATATATATATATATATATATGCATATGTATATATATATATATATATATATATATATATATATATATATCAAATGATAGAAAACTCATTTGATGGAAAATTATTTGGCTGAAACCAAAACATAGAAAGCTCAAAACACTGAAAACTCATTTGACTGAAACTCAAAACACTGAAAATGCTATATTCCCTTTTCCCCACGGCAGTGCGATCCTGGAGTTAGTATATATAGTTAGGGGAGTGTGGGGAGCGCAGCCCCCACCAATGGGGGATGTGGGGAGCATAGCCCCCCACATACTTCATGCATTTTAAACAATACACATAGATAGTTATAACTACAATAACTGTTTGGAGAAAACAATATTTACGTAAACTATGTCTGGGGCTACGACCCCCACACCCCCCCCCATTGTGGGGGGCTGTGCCCCCACACCCCCCAACTATATATACTAACTCCAGGATCGCACTACTGTGGGGAAAAGGGCATATAGCATTTTCAGTGTTTTGAGTTTCAGTATATGTATATATATATATATATATGGGTCCGCCTGACAACGTCGACAGCTCAGAACGCAGACACTGAGAACACCGATGCCAGAAGATCGACAACTGAGAAGACCGACGGATGAAAACACCGACACTGAGAACACTGACATGGGAAAAGGCTGTGTAAGTATGCGGTAGTGATGGACGTTAGGGTGCGAGTAAGGTAAGTGTGCGATATTGACGGTCTGTAGGGATAGGGGTGGGTTAAGTGAGTTAGGGTTAGGGCGCGGGTTAGGTAAGTGTGCGGTAGTGATAGTCTTTGGGTTGGGGCGGGTTAAGTGAGTTAGGGTTAGGGCGCGGGTTAGGTAAGTGTGCGATAGTGACGGACCTTAGGGTTAGGGTTTGGGTTAAGGTTAAGGTTGTAGATAGTTGTGTATGTGAGGTTTAGTGTGGGTTTGTAAGGATTTTGGTGTGCTTGTGTTGTGTGTGTACTTTTTGGACAGGGGATTTGTTTTGTTTGTTGATTGTCGTTATTATGGTGTGTTGGGCATGTGAGGTTTCGTGTTTGTGAACTGTCGGTTATGTGGTGTCAGTGATTTCGTTGTCGGGCATGTGAGGTCTCGTGTTTGTGAACTGTCGGTTATGTGGTGTCGGTAAACTGGTTGTCGATGTTGTGGCTTGTCGACCTTGTCAGGTAGACCCATATATATATATATATATATATATATATATATATATAGATATATATATATATATACATATTTATATGTCAGTCTAATCTTGAAACAAAGACAAGAATGGACAAGCCAAAAACTATATGGTTTTCGGCTTTCCAGCCACTACACAGATAAGATACGGCAGGGCACGCATGTATCCGGACCACAAGGTTGGGGAAGCCTGATGATCCATGGGGCAAGACAACATATGTGATGGGTCCCAAGAAGTGAGGGTGGGCAGTGTGTACTGTTGTGTTCAGACCTGACCTGCACCCGATGTAAGTAAGAATGCCGAAGAGGAGGTGCCGGTGGGGAACTATGGGTATGTAATTATGGGCCTAGGTGTGCAGGTGTTGGCTGGAGCAGTTCTATGTGGACCGCCCCAGGGATGTAAGCAATAGTGTGCATTTGGCAGACCCGACACCTAACTAGCAGCCTTGCCCAGTATGAGTCCCACAGCAGCAATGTCTAGTTTACATGGCAAAGGGAGGTATAACCAGATGTGTTGTTGCAAACCCACTAAATGACACCAAAGAACACATGGCCACAACACCCCACTGTAGGTATGTAAGCCGAACTAATTGGCATCACAAGGTATTATTGCTGTCCTCACCCCCACCCAGGGTTGTGAGTGTCCAGACCTACCCCTAAATGCAGGGTATATACACAGCTATCACTGTAGAAGAAATGGCCAGCTGTGGACCTTCCTGTCAGCTGTCCTGCACATCCCTGGACATGTCCCCTACTATCGGCCCCTCTGTGTGGCCCAATAACACCACTTACCTATCGACCCCTGTTTCATTCCTAGTAATGATCACAGTCACAAGTAGGTGACACCCTCCACACAACTATATTAGCAGAATCTGGAACCCCCAACCCAGGTGTATTACCACAGCTGTACCAGACGACACATGTAAATAACACATGAAGGGAAAATTCAAGCACACTTGGATCACCACCTGGCGAAGTCCACCACCCCGCAACTAACACTCCATACCCCTACACCAACTACTGACACTGACACCTCCTGTCCTGCCTTGCATACATATCCCAACACCCTGCAAACCTGCACTACTGCTCCCCCACCAATCAGTTGAATGGCCTACTATACAGTTAAAATCCCCGCCCCCCTCCACCTACCCACCTAGACCTTCACTATTCACATCTACTGTACAACACAGGTATGGCATAACTAAACCTAACCCAAATACCTGAGTGTAATCTATCCAGAACTGCTAAACTGGAATCCGACTTCACCTTACACTGATACACTGACCTTCGTGAACAGTCATACCTGACATGTACACCTGACTTAAGCATGTATAATGCCGACATGTACATGAAGTAGCACAGAGGTATGGGGCAGCAAGCGGGAGTATGCCTGTTTGGGGGGCGGTAAGCAATGCCCACACTGGTTAGGCAATGTGGAGGCCAACCCAGTGTAAGATGCCATGACCAGAGGTCAGCAAGTCTGAGCCTCGCGCACACCAGTGTATACCCGCCTACACTTCCCTCTCAGTGCCTTCGGCATGCTGTAGCCCACAGCCTTATCGTGGCCAGTAACAACATAATCAGCACTCCCAGGTTCCTATTCCCCCCACCCTGCACACTATAGTCCAAGTGAGTTACCACGAAGGCATGGCAGATATACAATCAGCTGCTGTTATCACAAACATATCATCCGGCACAGTCAGTCAACAGTATAGGAAATATATGTAAGTATGTAGATTAATACCAGCAAACAATCACAGTATTCTGAGCAATCTATGAGTATCAATAAACAGTGCCTGTCCACACATACTGTGAGGACAGTAGTCTTGTATAATACTGAAGAGAGGATTGGAAAACGGGACATGCCATGGGGGCGTGCTTCATCCATGGAAACGGGAAATGAGGCTGGTCTGGTGTGTGAGCAAACCACTGCTTCTCAAACCCCTGGCAGGATGCTACCAGTGGGAGAAACAGTGTAGACCAGCAAAGTCTACTCATGACACAATGACAGGTCTGTCCCTGGCGGGATCCACCAGATTTTGTGAGTCACAATGATGTTCCCACCAGTATCAGAGGAGGATCAAGGGAAGGCTCGAATGTATGTGGACTAAATGGATGAAGAGCCTGCAGAAGGTTGCATTGAGACAGTAAAATGGAGAAGTACCAAGATGTGCAGAGAGGGAAATATGTGGAGGTGTGGTATGGCAGGGCTAGCAACTGGAGAATTGATAGATGCTGTGTACGTGGAGCCCGGGGGCCGGGGAAAGGGAGCATGGGTATGACATTAAGGTAGAAATATGCAAATTAAGCAGAACTGCAATAGTGCAGTGGGCAGAGCATCTAACGCACATGCATTCCTGGTTTGAGTCCCACTGCAGCACATTCTATTTTCCATGTGAAATCCATATATCAACATTGATTAGCTGTAAAACCTACTAAATGACAGTTATACTTGAACAGGAGTATTGCATTACACATAGACCCACTCACTATTCAAAGGACATGAGATGACAAACATGTATGTATAAACAGACAACCTTTACTGGTGTATTTTACAATAATGTATGCCATTACTTATAGCACATAGATCTGAACTTATTTAACCAGTGAGGAATGCATAGCCCACACAAAACAGTAGATGCAGACAGTGCGGATATATAACATATTATGCTGTCCAGGCCAAGCTCGTCAATTCGTACAACTGTAGACAAAGGATTCGTCATCAAGATAGGTAACAATAAACAATAACAGATGTAGTTTAGCAGCTGCCAGTTACACCCTGCAGTCAAGGACTAGGGGGACATTTATTACCTGTGATAATGTCTATGCATCTGTCACATGTATGGACCCTGACCAACACATGTCGTGGGAGTCCAGGATATGACTGGGATGATAGCAGGAATGCTAGCAGTAAATAATGATAGGCTAATACCGAACAACTCCTAACTGTATCACAGCAGAACAAAGTCAGCCATATATGTAGAGGACAGAGGCAGGAACACAGAGCCATACTCATAATATTGCTGTTACACACCCTGCAAATTGCTGGTGTTACAGGATTCATTGCAACATGCAGGAATAACACATCAGGAACAAAACTGGAAGTAGTCATGTACTGATAGCAGGCAACAGACAGATCGCCAGGGATATATCTAGGACAGGACCTGCGTGGTGCACAGGCAAAAGCAAACAGACAATCCACTGGCCATCATGTGGATAGGCCCACTGTTGAGAGCTATGCAGACAGACTGCATTCCATCCTAAACTATCATATACACGCAAACACTGCAAGACCAGCAATATACAATTCACATAACAACACTACTCACTCTGTCTGTAGGTCTGGAACATCTTAAGATTGTGTAGTTGCCCTGTGTCTGCAAGCCCTGCTGTAATAGGTTCTGCAACCTGCTGCCTGTAACACTGCTGCCACATACAGGAAGGATGTCCTCCATACTGGAAAGTTGAGGGTACACTGCCTACATGAGTAAGCAATTTATAGTACTGGGTTGCCATGACAATGGTTAACTGAATCGCTACACAGCAGACTGCATGCAGTCAGCAACTGCTGCACACTGATTGGTGCAGAGCCCATCACCTGCTCATGTGCATCACCTACAAAAGCCATGCTGAAATTCATTCAAACCAACTCATTTGCTCTACTGGAGAGGAAGAGAGACAGAGAGAGAGAGAGAGAAAAAAACAAAAATATAAAACGAAACTCGCACAGTGGGAAATAGAAACCTACAAGCCAAAACCGGGAAGGCATCACACCCGTTCAAAGAATAAAAGGTATGTAAAACATAACTGTACATAATTTAATGTAGTATGTGGTATAGATTAATAGGATATATGATGCTGAATGTTTGATATGTGCCATCTGTAGTTGTCCCTGTATTGATGTCCCACTGAACAACTGCTCTGGACAATACAGTCTGTCCCTGTAAGCAGTGGGGCATACCCGCCAACTGTGCAGCTCAGCAATGAATGACAAAGATGTCAACCATAATATCTGTGTATGTAATGTTAGTGTCGACAATAGCTGGTGGTGGATGTACTGCTGTCATGATAGACACATGGGCGTCAGAGCTCACCACTTGCAGGACAGTCATGTTAATGTGTAATGTAGCATGCACAAATGCCATAGGTGTGTAATAGGCATACCAGCAATCTCACACCATATTTACCACCCTAATGTTAGTCTGTGTTCACATGTGGCACCTGTCTGTGTTGCAGCAAGGCAGAACAGTGCAGTTGTGAAGGAAAGACAGTTACAGAATGCGGACCAGATATCTGTATGCACTCCACATATCTGTGTGATACAGAATGTGATGTGTACATGTACAGATACACAGACACTCATATAGACATAGGTATATCAACAACATACAACATATATCTACACATATATGTACATAGATGTATATTTATACACGCACACATATATATATATATATATATATATATATATATATATATATATATATATAGTTGCACTAACAATGACATGCAGGTGAAATAGTCTGTTACAAGCCAGCAAAGATAAGTGCCCCCACAGGGAGCATGGCTGCAAACACATAGCACAAAGCATGGCACAAACACATAGCACAAAGCATGGCACATACACATAGCACAAAGCGTGGTACAATACAACACATGTCCCAATGGTAGGTAAGCAGCTGACATAACAATTGCAGTCTGTGAATGTTTTTTTGTAGCTGATATGGTGGGGAGAGACAAATATGTGTATTAAGAACTATGGTAACCCTGCTGTATGGGAGGCTTAGACCTGTCTCCATCTTTATGTCTTCCAGGAAACATGTCACATAGTCATCTTCCCGCATACAGTGCCGCTGAGACAGAGATCCTTATTGACCACCTGGTACAGCACTATGAACTGCTGTTTCGGCAGACAGCCCACAACCAGCAGGAGAGGACCGCCCTGTGGAATGAGCTAGTCCACAAGGTCAACGATGTCAGACGGCATAACAGCAGCTATTAGCAGGTACAGCATCATTGCACCAACATGTTTTGCCATGTACGTCATTATACAGCTGCCGTAAGGGTGGACCACCTCACAACAGGGGGGGGCAATCCACCCATCCACCCCTCAACCATGTAGAAGAGCTTCTCAGCAGCCTTGTGGCACCTGTACACCTGCAGCATCAACACCTGGCAGGGCACATCTTGGAGGTGGGTGCCAAAGATACACCAGCTGAAGAGCATGCAGGTAAGGCCCCAGGGCACATCGGTACCCCATTCTTGTGTATGCATCTGCACCTGTACAGGTACATCATGCAAAATTGAGATGTCATATACATAGTCTGCTGCAGTGTAGTAGTAATAAACAGTTGTGTATGAACTGTAATATTGTGTAATTCTACTGTTGATGTAAAGTAATGCTGCACTCACCTTTTCTGAATGCCACAGCTGTGGCCACTGACATCAGCTTTCTCACACTCCTATGTAGGTCCCTCTATGATACCACCACGGCAGCAGCCCATAGCTGGTGAGTATGGTTCGTGTTCATACATGATGATAAAATGGACATGTAATTTCTATGGGATATCCCATGCACACGTCTAACACACATACGCATATTGCATGCTGTACACATTCATGTTTTGTTGCTGAGAAATGCACTGCATCACAGTAGAGACCATGCTGGGGTATCAGAAGGGTACAACAGACACTTGCAAGATAACTAACATCCTGTCAATGTGCAATGTGTCCGCAGGGATTTGAAGTGTGGCAGGACACATGGCCTACAGTAGGGACATGTGTGACTCAACACCACCATGGCTGCAGCTGCACACAATCAGGTTAAGTAAATGTTGCAGACGTAAACCTGACCCCACAGCACTAGTGACAGCAGTGTGTGCACTCCAAGGGATGTGCACATGAGTAGACCTTGCAACCATGCAGAGGTCTGGGACATGCGTAGGGCACCCCCTACAGCCATGGTAAGGTCCACTGGTTGTCAGTGTAATAGTCATGTACTGGTCATACATGCACTGCTGATGTTGTTATCTGTAACGCAGACATCAGGCATCCACAACTGATAACTGTTCACATATCATCCCAGGTATGAGTTGCTACAACACATAGGGGCTGTGAGCATTGGAGCTGACATAATCAACACAGTACTACAGATGCATCAATAGTTTCTACACCTGTGAGGTATGGTGCACAGTACAAGGCAGAGTGTGGAACAGGTCCACAGTAACACTTTGTACATGGGTGCAGTGTTAACACAGGGAAGGGCCATCACCTACCAACACAGCCCATACCTCACATGCATGTATACTACCACTAGCATGATGTCACTATAGTTGCACTGCATGCTGTTGAGCACCATATGCAATGCATGTTGACAGAAGGGTAATGGGAGGACTGTGTGTACAAATGTGCAAATCCACATGTAGGTGTGTGTGTGTGTGTGTGTGTGTGTGTGTGTGTGTGTGTGTGTGTGTGTGTGTGTGTGTGTGTGTGTGTGTGTGTGAGAGTGTGTGTGTCTCTTGATTGTGTTGATAAGTGCAATCTAGTGGAGTGTGGACGATGCATGTCAGATGTGTGTGTGTGTGTGTGTGTGTGTGTGTGTGTGTGTGTCTGTGTGTGTGTATGTATGTGGGTGGGTGTGTGTGGGTGTCCATGTATGCACAGGCGATAGTGGGATTGACCACATGGTGGTACTTCCCCTTGGGATTGTGCTGTACATGGAGTGAGACATGGGACACCAGGACAACCTGTCAGGTATGTGAACACAGGACAGCTGATAGCATAACAAGGTCTGTAGCATGGAGCATGCATTGGGAGGTGCAGTACATACCAGGTATACTCATCATATTGCCAGCAGCAGATAGGTAACTGGCTACCCACATATGCAGCACTACAAATGCAATGGGGAATTACCACAGCACATTAGTGAGTGTATCCAGGTAGTACTGTTGTCCGCATGATGGGTCACTTGTGCAGCAGATGTGGCATGGACTGAGCAAGACTGTAGTATGAGGCTCTGGTGTGTGGCATGTTGAGAATGTAGCAGCCCCAACCATATGGGGCCTCATACACCATTACTGCCCATACACAGGGTAATACAGGGTGACAGCAGTGAGGCCATGTACAACCTACTCCACCCAAGTCAGGGAGGCGATGGAGTAACAGGTCAGGTGTTGTAACCACATGGTTAGGCATGGAGAAGAATGATATGTTAATGGGCAGTAGTGATGCGTGTATATTAGCAAGTGCCATGCAGGATGGGGAACATATGTAACTGACTGTGGAACTGTCTGTAAACTCAGGGAAAGTGAGGTAGTAAGGTGGCTGTCAGTGTGAGTGTGTGTGAGTGTGTGTACTGTTATCCAATGCTGTACAGGTCTTAATGTGTGTATTTGTTTCCCCCCACAGGTGGCGAGGTGGGTCAGGGTTCCTCCTGCAAGCAAACTAAGGTAGGTGTCACTACAGACACTGATGATGATGATGATGATGATGGTACAGGTAAGGCACAGGTGGGGTTGTCAGAGGCCGACACTGTGCCAACATGTGTCATCACCCTCCTAGCCACCCCAAGCCCACACACAGTTACAGTGCCCCTACAAACCCCATCACATGTGGCCATAGCAGAGGGACAGTTGGCACTTGGTGGCAATGACCAGGAAAGTGTGGTGTCTGTGCCAACTGAGTCAGGTCACAGTCAGCACAGCTGGATGTCCGGAAGGCCACCATATCAGCAGATGTACCATGGTGCTCATGGGAGGACCGTAGGTCATCATGCCCCTGGCAGAGGCGACACAACTGGTACCACCAGGAGTATGTTTCAGGCCATAATGGAGGCACAGGCATGTATGGAAATGCACACCAGACAGGGCCTGAGCCTTCAGAGGTCTGCTTTCACTGCTGTAAGTGGCAACCTCCATGAACTCGCTGGTGCCTTCCATGAATATACCAAGGTCATGGATAGTGGGGTGAGATGGTCAGCCTCCTTGACCGTGGTATGTCTGTACTAGAACATGTGGTGGGATTGGTGCGATGGCTGTGTGATGTTGGCCAGAGACACCAGCAGCTGGCAGTCAACGTGGATGTGCCAGGATGCACAGCCGCTCCCATAGTGGCAGTACCAGCCCCAGCACACCACAGGGGCTGCTGTCTACACCACACCACAGCAGGCCTCGTGCACATGGACCTGGCCAGTCCCAAGTGGGACATGCTTCCAGCGGACATATGTCATCATCAGGGGAGAGTAGCACCTCAAGGTCTGTACCTGCATGTGCACATGGAACCCCTGGCTTGCACAGTCAGCGTGTCCATGGCCGGAGGCAGTGAACTGCACACCCTGCCAGGTATAGGCTGCAGCTGTCCAACATCACCCATATAGGGCAGCCACATGGCAGAACTCTGTGCATGCATACCCACACACAATGCAACCACACCTAGGGTGACCCCAAACTGGCACACACCAGATCACCATGCCCCAATTAATGAACACATGGTGATACATGTTTGGACCACCCTTGGCCTCTGGCACACCTGCAACACACCCTGTGCATATGATGATACCTGTGACACATCCCTGTCATCCATAACATTGACGCAGCGACAGACTACTATGGTTCTGATACACGTGGTGACTGTAATGGAGTGCTGTAATGTACCACAGTGTAGAATGTAGTCAGGGGTAATGTTTACTGCATACATGTCAGGTAGCGTAGCCATGCATTAGTAACTGTACCGCAGTGTAGAATGTAGTCAGGGGTAATGTGTACTGCAGGGGTAATGTGTACTGCAGGGGTAATGTGTACCGCAGTGTAGAATGTAGTCAGGGGTAATGTGTACTGCATACATGTCAGGTAGCGTAGCCATGCATTAGTAACTGTATTTAGAGCACAACCTAGAGCTGTTTACTGTATTTCCTGTTTGCACTTATTTTTAAAATCGTTTTTTTTCTCAAAACTTGCATTTTATCTGTCTTTGGCCTAGCACTCCTGTGTGGGGTCATTTACTGCACTGTTATAACTTGTTGATACTTGTGAACCTCTGCTATCTCTGAAAAAACAAAAAAAATCTTGTTTTTTTCCCACTTTTCTGAGATTTAAAAAAGTTCAGTTACAAGCTTGCTGTTCTTGAACTGTTTGTAAGATTCTGTGAGGCCATTTTTTGCTTGGGCTAAAGGGAAGTCTCTCTGTTGATCAGTGGCAGTGAAAAACATTGAGCAGCCTGCCTGCACCTGTGGGAGTGGTTACTGACTTGAAACTGTAGTTTTATTGGCCATTTTGGGTCAATTCCAAAACTCCTTCATCTTCCTCTCTTAAAAACCTCTTTTGTGCGGTTTTGCGCGTTTTTGTGCATAGCGCAACAATGGGCAGCGCCGCCTTATTGGGTTTAAACTATTCCTGGTTCCACAAAGTCTGCTCTTCACTTTTTCCCTTAGAACTGCTCTATCTCTCAATTTAAACACCATATTCTCATTCTAAGGCCCTTCACTGGTCCAATTAAGTAATCCTACAAGTTAGCACTATTAGACCATATGCACTACTTACTCTTATACTCTCTACGATTACCCTGTCCTCTATTGGTCCGTCTTAAATTCAGTTTCCCTATATTACTCTAGCATGTCCAAAGTTCAGTCAATGGTTTCCTCTCCAGTCCAGCTGGTGAATCTGGGAATTTTGAGGCAATGTTACAACTGTCTCATGTACACGGACAACCCTCTCCTCCTCCAAACAGGTTCAAATATATGTGAGAGATGCAACTATTTAGCCAAACTGGAGGCTGAGCTATCTCATCTCAAAACTGGTGTAACCATTCAGGAGGAGAAGGTAACCTCACACAACACAATTCCAGTATCACATAGTCCCACCACATCAGTGAACCAAACACATAAATACACAAAAACATACTCGGAGGCTCTAAATAAAAATCTACCTAAGCAACAGAGACCTCAAAAGCAGACATCCAAGCAAATGCTACCTCAAAACAAAACACACACAACACATAACCCACAAAGTCAGTCTGCCAAGCAGCCACAGCCCTTAAGGCTGAATAACACACCTGATACTCTTGTAATAGGTGACTCTATTGTCAGACACACTGATGTCCCGCTCACCAGGCTGAACAAAGAGAAGGTCACGGTGAGCTGCCTGTCGGGTGCTAGGATCTGCCACATAATGCAAGCACTCAGGTCACTCCAAAGCAAATACAAATATGACTCAGTCATTGTACATGCTGGTGTGAATGACCTGAGACGTACCTCCCTGAAAAGAGACATAGAAGAGCTCTCTGATCATGTAGGCCAGGCTGGTATGACCCTGACCTTGAGCAGCATCTTACCCTCACCTGGAATGATGCCACAGTACAAAGACAAAATGATCGATTTTAACAATTGGCTAAAATTTTGGTGTCATTCAAAGAGGATCCAGTGTCTGTCATCCTGGGATGACATGCTCGACAAGCCACGTTGCTTCGCTAGGGACGGCTTGCACCTGTCACCACTGGGCTTTCTGATATTGGCAAAGGCTCCTGCCACCCCCATAGTGCCTTTTTTAGGCAAGGCTCAAAAGTCAAATCCACCCCCATAGACAGCACAAGGAACAAGAAACTAAGGGTAATGCTGCTAAATGCCAGAAGTCTTAACCTCAAGATGCATGCACTCGAAGCTCTCCTCAGTATGGAGAACATCGATATCTGTGCAGTGACAGAAACCTGGTTCAAGGCTTCAGAGAGCACCACAGCACTACCAGGCTATGTCTCATATCATGCTTTTCGGCCCCAAAACCCGGACCGAACCACAAAAGGAGGGGGAGTTTCCATATTTATCAAGGATATCCACACCTCCAGGTTAGTGGCATTGCACTAAGTATCGGAGACCATCCATGTGCAACTTACAGTGGGCAAGACTGCTTTTCAGTTTATAGCATCCTACAGACCACCATCTCAAAGTCAGGAATCCCACTCAGCTTTCCTGAAAACATTGGAGAACATGAAGATCTCTCCGAACACCATTATATTGGGTGACTTCAACTACCCAAACATTGACTGGGAGCACTACTCAAGCCCCAGCAACTTAGCCCAAAGGTTCCTGGAAATTATAAACTCAAATGCTATGGAACAACTAGTCACCACTCCCACAAGAGGGGACAACATACTAGACCTGATCATTACCAACATGGGGACTCTATGCTCCACACCAGAAGTATATCCCTCATTGGTAAGATCAGACCATAAATTAATTTCACTGGATGTCCACATCCTGACTCCACCCCCAGCCCAGAAAACCACAGTGAAAAACTTCTCAAAAGCGAACTTCTCACTTCTCAAAACCAAAGTGGAATCCTTCAAGGCCCCAGGGCCAGTGGAAACTACGGCTCAAACTGCAGAATCCTATATAAACGCATTCTACGGACATCTCCAGGAATGCATGGATCATGCTATCCCAAACAAAACCAAGACCCAATCATCCAAAGATAGGCGTCCAGTCTGGTGGACCCCTGCCATAAATAAACTGTACAACAGAAGGAGGAAGCTACTACATGATAGAGCAAAATCCCTAATAGGGAAGGCATCTCTGATCAGTACTAGCAAAAAATTACGATCCCTCATAAAATCCTCCAAGGCCAGCTTTGAGAGAAAAATTGCACAGGGCACCAAAGACAATCATAAGGCTTTTTTCAGTTATGTTAGAAACCTGGGATGCAACTCCCAGACTTGTTCTGTGTTGATTCTAAACAACAAAAAATACACTGAACCCACAGACATTGCCAATATCCTGGCAGACAGGTTCAGTGCAAACTCCCCCCCCCTCCCCCCCAAAAAAGCAAGTATCTATCCCGGAAGAGGGCTGCCTCCCAAACATCTCAGATGCTCAGGTGTAGGCTGCCCTCTACAAAGCAAAAAACACTGCTTCCATGGGACCAGATGGCGTCCCAGGTTGCATCCTACATGAACTCCAAGAGGAACTAATCCCTCAAATAAAAAAGCTATACAATCTCAGCCTCACTACAGGATATGTGCCCACAGAATGGTGTACAGCAACAGTGGTCCCACTCCACAAAGGTGGAGCCTCTACGGACCCTGGAAACTATCGCCCCATAAGCCTGACTAGCTTAGTCTGCAAGGCTATGGAGAGGATCATCATGGAGCTCATAAACAAAGACATTGAGGACCTACAGACACTAGATCCTACCCAGTTCGGCTTTGTCAAGGGCAGATCTTGCCTTTTGAACCTGGTTAACTTCTTCAAAACAGTCACCAAAGCCATAGATGAAGGCAAGGTAGTCCACACAGCCTATCTGGACTTTGCAAAGGCATTTGACACAATACCCCACTCGGGCATCTTAGATAAGCTATCCAGCTTAAATATAAACCCCTATGTCACAAGATGGGTCGCAAACTGGCTCAAAGACAGAACCCACAGAGTGAGAGTTGCTGGAGCCATGTCCGACTCGAAACCGGTCACAAGTGGCATCCCACAGGGTTCTGTCCTGGGACCACTCTTGTTCGGTATATACTTTTCCGAGGTACAGGCAAATGTGGGAGGACTATGGCTCACCAAGTTCGCAGACGACTGCAAACTGGGCTCCATAATCAACTCTCCAGCTGACACAAACATCCTTCAAAAAGGTCTCACAGAGACAGATAACTGGTGCCAGCGCCATGGTTTAAAGCTAAATACCAAAAAATGTATAGTCATACCCTTTGGCAAAAACAATGTGCCCACAAATTACCACATTGGCAGAAACCCATTAAGTACAGAGAAAGTTATTAGGGACCTGGGGACCCAAGTTGATAGCAATCTCTCCTTTGAAAACCACATTGCCAAAGTGGTTAGAAAGACCTTCTACATAGCCCACCTCATCACGAAGGGTTTCACATCTAGATCAAGAGAGGTAATCGTGCCCCTTTATTCATCCCTCATCAGGCCCATCATAGAATACAATGCCCCTTTTGGGATGTACCTTACCCGACACCTGCAGCAATTAGAAAGACCCCAAAAGTATCTTACCAAGAGGATCAAGGGTCTCAAACAGATGCCATATGCTGCTCGGTTAAAAAAACTCCAGCTCTACTCAGTTGCATACCGCCTACTTCGAGGCAATCTATGCCTGACATACAAAGCTATGTCAAATCCAGAATTAATGGACATGCTCCACCTCAGTAAATCTAAATCCCTTAGAGCCACACGCTCGAGGGACTTGAACCTCAGCACAGAAATAAATAGAACTTGCTGGAGGGACAGGTTCATAACCCGGAGGCTCCCTTCTCTCTGGAATAGAATTCCAGTTCATGTGAGGCAGAGCACCTCACTGAATCTCTTCAAGAAGAATCTCGATAGGTGGATGGGGGATCGTAGGTTTGTCCCAGGGATTACTCCCATGTCACTATTAGACAGATGCACAGTAAACTAAACCTTAAAAAGGGCACAGTATACTCAAATCAAGGGTTGGCGTAAGCCATACAGAATCGGGCTAGGCTTATAATTGCCCCAGGGCAGATAGCCTAGTATGAATCTATGAACCTATGAACCTATGACTTTCACACATGCTGTGCATATGATGATACCTGTACCACATCCCTGTCATCCATAACATCGATGCAAGGACAGGCTAACATGGTTCTGATGCACACGGTGACTGTAATGGAGTGCCGCAAAGTACCACAGTGTAGAATGTAGTCAGGGGTAATGTGTACTGCATACATGTCAGGTAGTGTAGCCATGCAACTATGATGCATCTCAGCTGTTGGTAACACCAATTGTTATCCCCATACTGTCATCCATTTGTGCTGTAGGTGTACAGTCTGCAGTCATATTCCACAAGAGTATGTCAGTGTGGTGACACCATGGCAGTGACATATGTGGTGTACAGTTGCACACATGCCACAGGTATGTATAACAGTTATTGGCCACACAAAATAGACCGGTGGCCTGCTGATACAGGTGTAATCTGCACCCTTATGTCAACCCATCCACATACACACACATCCTTACTTGGTGACACTGTGTCTAGACTCCAACCCAGGTATGTAGTGCTACTGAACTGTGTGGCTGTCATTGCACACATGACACCATCTGTAGGGTGAGGTGTGTACCAGGTCATGTGCTACATGCAGACCATCCACAGACATGTACAATATGGTAATGGGGGATGTAATGTTTGTATATGGAGAATACATAGTGTGTCATACCATTATATACACATTGACTAACACATAACAGGTAGACACACAACTTAGAGATCTGGTTGCATAGTTGCTAACTAACTAGTCCATGTGTCCAATGTGTTACAGGTAGGCTACACACAGCACATGTGTAACTGGGCTGTATCCTGTTATCTGTTACCTGTATAGGTGATGGTGACATTGGTCCCCTGCGAGTGGTACATGGGCCATATACCAGGTGTACCATGGTGTAAAGACAGTGTACACAGCACCACATCCCCCACTGGATATTGTACACACTAAAACCCATCTTGATACTCTGACATGCCCGCTATCACACATTGCCCACAATGCAAAAACAACCCATTGCATATCACAACAGTGGTATCACAGGGATATGCACACGCCACAGGCATAGTAGGGTGTTGCATTGTGTTGCCACACCTATGGGTGACAACAATATTCGTACTACTGTGTGGCAATGTGTATTGTAATAGGAGTATGTGGACTCGGAATGGTGTACCCTACAGATATGCACACATGCACACATACACACACTTGGCAGACCTCAATGGGATTCCCATGCCTACTAACCCATTGGTATAGCACTGTTGTGCTGGTACTGCAAGGCACATGTAGCTGTTAGGGAGAGGAATGTAACAGGCTACATGTTACGTTACTGGGGGTGAGAGCCACCACACACTATACGAGTTGTACAAATAGGAATCCCCACCAGCCAAACACGTCCACCCTGCAATACACTACCAAGTGTTGGAGATCCCATAACCAGGGCCAGCGACAACATGGGTACACGATGTAACCATGGGATCATAGGTTCATAGATTAGTACTAAGCTAACTGCCCTCGCAAGCCATTTTAAGCCTAGCCAATTATTCCTTGTGAGACTCAAACCCTGCATCTTGTGTTTTTAAGGCAAATACCTTAACCATTAAGCCACCCTCCCAACCCCTGTACCTGTACTACATCCCACCGGTATGATGTCAGGCTGGTATTGGTAACATATCATGCAGTACAGTCTGGCTCCCATGGGTAATGTATTATATGGAAGCCATCAACATTACCAGGCTACAGATACACAGACACAGATATGCAGCTACAGGTATACATATTTAGGTTCATAGGTAGATACTAGGCTATTGGCCCTAGGGCCTATATAAGCCTAGCCACAAATGTGCCCTGGCCTTTGCCACCCAAGAAAATAATTTTCCTGTGCCACTGTCGAGCAGAGCCACAGAAGTGATCCCTGGAGTGAATTTCCTATCTCCCATCCAATCATCAAGATTTTTCTTGAAGAGTGCTAATGAGGAGCTCTGTTTGACATAGATAGGTAGTCTGTTCAAGAGTACGGGAAGTCTCTGAGACAGGAATCTATCACTCCAGCATGTTCTATTTATTGTGGTGACAAAGTTTAGGTCCCTAGAGCATGTATCTTGGAGGGATTGGGATTTCTTTAAGTGGAGCATGTCCAACAGCTCTGGGTTTGACATAGCTTTGTATGTTAGGCAGAGATCGCCTCTGAGTAGGTGATATGCGACGGAGTAAAGCTGGAGTTTTTTGAGATGGTCTGTGTAGGGCATCTGTTTGAGGCCAGTAATCCTCTTTGTGAGGTATTTCTGTGGCCTTTCCAGTTGTTGTAGATGTCTTGTGAGGTACATACCAAAAGGGGTGTTGTACCCTATAATGGGTCTAATGAGTGATGAGTAGAGGGTAACAATGACCTCTTTTTTTCTGGATGAGAAACCTTTTGTGATGAGGTGAGCCACGTAGAAGGATTTCCTGACCACTGTGTCAATGTGATTATCAAAGGAGAGACTACTGTCCACCTGTGTCTCAAGGTCTCTTATCACATTTTCAGCGTTAAGTAGACTACCAGCTATGTGGTAGTTCATGTGTACAGAGTTTTTACTAAAGGGGATGACAATACACTTTTTGGCATTGAGCTTCAGGCCATGGCTTTGACACCAGGCATCTGTCTCAGTGAGGCCCTTTTGTAGTATGTCCACATCATTAGGAGTTTCGATTATGGCTCCTAGTTTGCAGTCATCTGCAGACTTGGATAGCCAAAGACCTTCTGTATTAGCCTGTACTTCAGAGAAGTAGATACCAAACAGGAGAGGACCCAGGACTGAACCCTGTGGTACTCCACTTGTCACTGGTCTGAAGTCTGATTTGGAGTCTGCTACTTTCATAGTGTGGGTTCTGTCCATGAGCCAGTTGGCAACCCATCCTGTGACATAGGGATTTATACCTAGTTTAGTGAGCTTATCTATAATTCCAGAGTGGGGGATGGTGTTGAAAGCCTTGGCGAGATCTAGATAAGCTGTATGAACCACCTTACCCTCATCTCTGGCTTTGGTGACTGCTTCAAAGAAGTCAATCAAGTTTAGGAGACATGATCTGCCTTTTACAAATCCGAACTGGGTAGGGTCCAGAGTTTGGAGATTGCCAATGTCTTTGTCTATGAGTTCCATGATGATACATTCCATGGCCTTGCAGACCAGGCTCATCAGGCTAATGGGACAGTAGTTCCCGGGGTCCGTCGTGGCTCCCCCTTTGTGGAGTAGGATAACCGTCGTGGTGCGCTATTCAGTGGGCACAAAGCCTGAGGTGAGGCTATGACTGTACATGGTACTTAGGTAGTGTGCCAGTTCATTCTGTAGTTCGTGTAGAACACAGCCTGGGATATTGTCAGGTCTCATGGATGCTGTGTTCTTGGCTTTGGAGAGACTGTTTTTTAGTTGTGCAGCCGTGATTACAGCAACTTTGCATTCTTCCGGTATAGAGATGGGCCCTCTATGGGGTGAGAGGGGGGTAAAGATAGCACTGAACCTATCTGCCAGGATGTTGGCAATATCAGTTGGTTCTGTAATTTCCATGTCTTTGTGCTGTAACTCAGAGCAGATCTGGGTGTTGCCATCAAGATTCTTGCTATAGAATGCTTTGTGGTTGTCCTTGGAATTAATGGCAATTTTGTTTTCGCAGCTAGCTTTGGAGGATCGTATAAGGGATCTCAGCTTCTTACTGAGGCTGACTAGGGAGCTCCTCCACTCATGGCATTTTACTCTCTTTTGCAACAGTTTCTTCCTTCTGTTTTACAGTTTGTTTATGACGGGGACAACCAGATTGGCTTCCTTTTTTGGAGGATAGCATCTTGGTTCTTTTTGGGATAGCACGATCCCTGCACTCGTGTAAGTGCTTATAGAGTGCATTTGTGTAGGATTCAGCAGTTGTAACTGTATTGTCCATCTGCATGAGTGTCATGAAATTCACCACTTCTGTCTTAAGAAGCATGAAGTTGGCTTTGGAGAATTTTTTTACTGTGGTTTCCTTAATGGGGTTGGGGGCTGGATGTGGATATCAAGGGTAATTAGCTTATGGTCGGATCGGACCAACGAGGAGTTGACTTCAGATGTGGAACACCAGTCACTCATGTTGGTAATGACTAGGTCTAGGATATTGTTGCCCCTGGTGGGGGTGTGGATAAGTTGATTCAGGTCATTGGAGTTTATGAATTCCAGAAAGCATTGAGCTAAGGAGTTGGTACATGAGTAGTTTTCCCAGTTAATGGTAGTTGAAGTTGCCCATTATTAGGGTGTTTGTTTGAACCCTAATATTTTCCAGTACATCAAGAAAAGAGGAGTGGGAATCCTGGGGCATGGTGGAGGATCTGTATCAAGCTACATTTTGGATTGCAGTTTTGCCCAGAGTTAGTTGCACTTGGATAACCTTGGATGCTTTGTGCTGAGCAACTAGCCTGGAGGTGTGGATATCCTTAATGAATATGGGCACACCTCCGCCTTTGGTGTTTCGGTCAAGGTTACATTGCTGAAATGTGTGGTATGAGTTATAGCCTGGTAGTGCAGGGGTACTCTCTGGAGCCGTGAACCAAGTCACTGCACAGATATCGATATTCTCCATTTTAAGGAGTGCCTCAAGTGAGTGCATTTTGAGTCTTAGACTTCTAGCATTGAGTGGCATTACCCTCAGTTTTTGCTTGCCTGTTCCTGTTATGGTGGTGAATTTGTTATTTGAACCTTGCCTAAAAAAGGCACTATAGGAGCAGCGAGAGCCTTAGCCAGTATCCAGAATTCTAGGGGCGACAGGTGCAGGCCATCTGTTACAGACTATTCTGTAACACCTGCACCTTGCATAGTGTATGGCAACAATTGTCCACATATGTGCCTGTATTCCACCCTCTGTCCATCACCTACATACCAAGCTTTACACATATGTCATGATGTCGGTGGTTGATCCATTGCAGGCTGGGAGTATAACACACTGCCATGTCTGCCATCATTCCACTGCCGTTCTAACCTCCACACATTAGGTGGGGCTGGGGCCATATATGTGTGGGCACCACCTACACATTACATGTGTGCCCTCATGCACTGCAGATCCCAGTGTATGTAACAGTGGTATATATGGCCCTGTATTATTGAGTCTAGGGGGAGCACCAGAAATGACCTACACTGCTACAAAATGTGGGGGTATCAGGGCTGAGCTGCCTTAAGGTATCTGGATGTACAGTACCATATACTTCACATATACACATTACTGACATGGATCTGGGTAATGCAGGACTACTGCCCCCTGCAATACAAACTGTTCTGCATGTTGGTGTGCTCGTGATGGCGTCAGTTATGCCATGTTATGTAGCAGTTACAACCATGTGGTCATATGACGTCTATACCACCTACTGTGTTTGTACTGTGTGTAGATAGAGGCTGCTGAACTACACAACTGGATTACATACTGTTGATTGTTATGTATCCTGTAGCCCATTGTGCCTTTTTTATTGTACATTGTGAATAGCTTGGCCTGGACAGCAACAGCTGTGAACCTTTACAGACTAATGTATGACTGTAACTGGTCCACTGTAGCATCACTCTGTTGATATAGTTGTCATTGTCTGAACAGCTATATGACATGGCAGGTAGAACTGTATTAATACATGATTAAAGATTTCCATGTCTGCAAACCTGTGGGTGTTGTTTTACCTGTGACTTTTCTGTGGGTGTATGTTACAGGCAACAATTGTCATTTGTATGGGTGGCACATACAGTGTCCAGTTGTTCAGGGGTCAACTGTAGGCGTAGTGGCTGTTCCATATTGTGTGCACCTTCCACTTATGTATCTTACTGTACATATAACTGCGTGTGTATGTGTAGTCACATGTATATGTATGTATATATATATATATATATATATATATATATATATATATATATATATATATATATATATATATATATATATACTGGAAGCAAAGTTCTCTTCACCCAAGACTGGACTAGACAGTCAAAAGGAGAAGGTAAACACTTGCACCATACCACACTCATCACATAGTCCCTCAAATCCTACACCACCAAAACACACACATAGAAACACAAAACACACATCTACATTCGCAGAGGCTCTCAATAAAGACCTGCCCAAGCATCAGCCTCCAAAGCAGAAACGCAAGCAAACTCCACCCCCCAACACAACCCAAATGACACATAGCCCACAAACTTAGTGTGCTACTCAACCACTGCCCATAAGGCATAATAACGTACCCAACACTCTAGCCATAGGTGACTCTATAGTCAGGCACACTGATGTTCCACTCACAAGGCTAAACAAGGAGAAAGTTACTGTCAGCTGTCTGTCAGATGCCAGAATCCGCCACATAACGCACGCACTCAGGTCACTCCACAACAAGTACAAATATGACACTGTCATTGTCCATGTTGGTGTGAATGACCTGAGACATCCTCCAATTCCAATGCCTTGCATCAACTTATTTGCACCCCCACCAGGGGCAGCAATATCCTAGACCTGGTCATTACCAACATGGGCAACCGGTGTTCCACACCAGAGGTCAGTTCCTCGTTGGTCAGATCCGACCACAAGCTAATCACCCTAGACATCCACATCCCGTCCCCACCCCCAATTAGGGAAACCACCATAAAAAAACTTCTCCAAAGCCAACTTCACATTTCTTAAAACAGAAGTGGCAAACTTCATGACACCCATGCAGACGGACAATAGAGGTACGACTGCTGAATCCTACACAAATGCACTTTATAAGCACTTACACGAGTGCATGGATCATGCTATCCCTAATAGAACCAAGATGCTATCCTCCAAAAAAGGAAGCCAATCTGGTGGTCCTCTGCCATAATCAAACTCTACAACAGAAGAAAGAAACTGTTGCAAAAAAGAGTAAAATCCCATGACTGGAGGAACTCCCTGGTCAACCTCAGTAAGAAGCTGAGATCCCTCATAAAATCCCCCAAAGGTAGTTATGAAAACAAAATTGCCACTGACTCTATAGACAACCTCAACGCATTCTATAGCTATGTCAAGAATCTCAATGGCAACACTCAGATCTGCTCTGAGTTACAAACTGGCTCCCCACCTAAGCACCATGTTCAATAATAGCCTCGCATCAGGCTTTGTGCCCACTGAATGGCGCACAGCAACAGTTATCCCACTCCACAAAGGGGGAGCCACCACTGATCCTGGGAACTATCGACCTATTAGCCTGATGAGCCTGGTTTGCAAGGCCATGGAACGTATCATCATGGAACTCATAAACAAACACATTGGTAACCTCCAATTCTGGATCCCACCCAGTTTGGGTTTGTGAAAGGCAGATCATGCCTCCTGAACCTGATCAACTTTTTTGAGGCAGTCACCAAGGCTGTAGATGAGGGTAAGGTGGTT
Source organism: Protopterus annectens (assembly GCF_019279795.1). Taxonomy (NCBI): domain Eukaryota; kingdom Metazoa; phylum Chordata; order Ceratodontiformes; family Protopteridae; genus Protopterus; species Protopterus annectens. The sequence continues at coordinate 1,485,934,849 of NC_056745.1, read as the reverse complement.
CACACAGCCTATCTTGACCTCACCAAGGTTTTCGACACCATCTCCCATTCTGAAATTATAGTTAAACTCAGTAAACTAGGTATAAATCCCTACGTCACAAGATGGGTTGCCAACTGGCTCACTGACAGAACCCACACTGTAAAAGTTGCAGGCTCCAAATCTGACCTCAAAGCAGTGACAAGTGGAGTACCACAGGGTTCCATCCTGGGACCTCTCCTGTTTGGTATCTACTTCTCTGAAGTACAGGCTAACACAGAAGGCCTCTGGCTAATGAAGTTCGCAGATGACTGCAAACTAGGAGCCATAGTCAAGTCCCCAAATGATGTGGACATCCTACAGAAGGGCCTCGCTGATACAGATGCCTGGTGTCATAGCCATGGCCTCAAGCTCAATGCCAAAAAGTGCAGTGTCATCCCCTTTGGTAAAAACTCTGTACCCATGAACTACCACAAAGGCAGCAATCTACTTAACATCGAATGCATGATAAGAGACCTTGGGTCCCAGGTGAACAGTAGTCTCTGATTTGATAGTCACGTCGCCACAGTAGTCAGGAAGTCCTTCTATGTGGCACACCTCATCATAAAAGGGTTCTCATCCAGGAAAGTCATTGTTCCCATCTACTCGACACTCATTAGACTCATTATAGAGGACAGTGCCCCTTTTGGAATGTACCTCACAAGACATCTGCAGCAGCTGGAAAGGCCGCAGAAGTACATCACAAAGAGGATTACTGGCCTCAAACAAATGCCCTACACTGACCACCTCAAAAAACTCCACCTTTACTCCGTAGCATATTGTCTACTCCGAGGTGATCGCTGCCTAACATATAAAGCTATGTCAAACCCAGAGCTGTTGGACATGCTACACCTAAAGAAATCCCAATCCCTCCGAGCTACATGCTCTAGTGACCTACACCTTGTCACCACAATAAACAGGACATGCTGGAGGGATAGATTCCTGTCCCAGAGACTTCCCATACTCTAGAACAGACTACCCATCTATGTCAAGCAAAGTTCTTCATTAGCACTCTTCAAGAAAAATCTTGATGAGTTGATGGGAAATAGGAAATACACCCCGGGGATCACTTCTGTGTCTCTGCTTGACAGTGGCACAGGAAAGTAACTTTCTTGGGTGGCGTTAGCCAGGGAACCTTTTTGGCTAGGCTTACGTAGGCCCTTGGGCCAATAGCCTAGTACCTACCTATGAACCTATGAACCTATGAACCTATACCCTTAGTCAGGGATTTGATGGTAGAGATGGTCATGGATGTAGCCATGTACTGGTAACATACAACACACACACTGCCAGTGTATTATCTGAGACAGGACCTGTGTGGTGGATAGACAAGACATGATAGGCACAGTTCTGGCTGGCATGAAGGTAGGCTCACAGTTGTGTGCTATGCAGATGGACTGCATTCCATGGCAAACTAGTATGTACACCCACACCCTGTAACACCAGTACTCTACAAAGCATAACACAACTCTACTCGCAATCTGTCTGATCCTCCTACAAATATGTGGCTGCCCTGAGTGTGCCGGTTCTCCTGTATAGGGTATTGCTACATGCTGTCGGTAGCACTGCTGCCCACACACAGGATGGATGCCCATCACACAGGAGATGTAATGGGATCACGGACACATGATGTCAGAATCTATTGTAGGTGGTTGCCATGACAGTGTTAATTGGGTGTAGTACACATGTGTAATCATATATCTGGCTATCTGGATATGTATATGTACATATATTACCACCATATGTCCTGGACATAAAGTGTAGGCCAACCCCAGCCCGTATGTTACCAATGTCATAGTTACAGGGGATGTCAGGTATGTATAGCAGATATACTAGTAGACTATTGCTACTGTCATTGGGATTGTCTTCACAGACATGGTGTGTGAGGGAGGTCACATCTGTTCATAACATGTGTGCTATTGGTTACTGAATGACATCCAAAGGACATCAGTGTACAGTACAGCTGCTAGCACATAATGCCACTGTGGACTGCAGCAGAGATATTGGCCAATATATGTGGAGGGTCTGACACAGTCTGTACAGTCCAGAGGTATACACATAAGCCCTAGTGCTACACATGTGTACCATGCCTGACAATATGGATGTGGATGGCCATGTAGTTGGGTATAACACATAACGACCTATATATGATGTCCACCATAGGTCATGCATTCACACACCCTTGCCTGGCCTGTAACAGTATGACCACTGGTACAGGGGTGCCATGGCCACATACTACACAATAGGCATTGACATACATCTGCACTGAATCCCACTGCCCTGTCTGGCATACATGACTGTTAGGGGGAGGGCCGGCAGCGGGACATCTGGCTAGTATCTGCACTTGACATCCCACTGGGTAGATACACTCAGCTGCTAGGCATGTCACAATGCACTGTGCAGGCTGCAGGCAGACTTGCTCAACACTGGCCTACATCTTCTAAGGGTGAATGCACATGTACCTGCATATAAAGCAGGCTCAACAGGCATGTCACAGCACAGGGTGAGATACACCTGTTTGACACTGCATATCCACAACCAATGTGAACACAGCCACAGCCACATATGGTTAGCTAGCATGGTATTACAGTATATGGACTATGTGTTTGACACCAACCTCATATGTGCCACTCACAGACTGACCCTACATATACTGGCCTGCTACACAGTTTGGTCTGGTGGCTGTCTGTGGTATGGGACACGTGTGTTTATGGCCCTACAAACATGTACAACACTACAGTACCATACAGTGGGGCAGCATGTAACATCTGATAGTAGGGGAACTAGAACAATGTCATCTACCACAGTCTGTACACAGGCTAAGGTACATATCAATACTACACACACTGTCAACATTCACCATAGGTACACAGACCTCAGTACTGTACGAACATCCACAGAATGTGCAGATAATGTCATGTAATGTAACCCCTACTGTACATAACATGTGTAGCAGTCAGATATATCAGTGGCTTGTTCTCAGATATGATGCCACAAAGTATGGTGTACAGCACATATGCACCATTTCATGCATGATATATGTACAAAGGGGATGGGAGGGTGGCCTAATGCTTAAGGTGTTTGCCTTACAAACACAAGGTGCAGGGTTCAAGTCTCCTAAGGGATAATTGGCTAGGCTTAAAATGGATCACAAGGGCAGTTAGCCTAGTACTAACCTATGAACCTATGACAGAGGTGTGGCTGGGAGCACATACACAGCACCGATATTGACATGTTGCTGTGACAACCACATACATTTACTGTTGTTACAGGGTTGTTGCAACATATGTCCTTTGAGGGATATGACGTCTGTGACTACCACAGTTTTCTCCATCTACTCACTGCAATCCTCACACTACCTTCAGCAGTCGACAGCTAGATGCTCCGTGGGTGACACATGCAACCATGAACACAACACTGCCCAGGCTGCAGATGACTCTGCAGATGGAGATTCCCCATAAACATGGAACTGACATGGCAGGTATTGAGACATGTTCAACAGCCATATCCACACAAACACTGTTAAAGCAACATTACTCCAAATGCAGTATAGCGGCACTTACAGTCTGTAGTCAGGTCAGGCACATTCACCTCCTGTTTGTTGCACTGTTTCCACACCTTATGTTGTTAGAGGTACACCACAGTCTATTTGACATGCTGTTTACCACACGACAGATCTAGTTCCTGCTCACAGTGGGTGAAAAGGGTCAACACCACCTCAATGTTCCTAGGTGTTGGAGTGTGTTTCCATACAATTGGCTATGGGAAAGTTAAGACAGCTGTTTCACATGCAATCAGTTAGGGGAGGGCTACGATTCATGCAGAGGCCATCAGATGATCATGAGCATTACTTAAATTACACATGCTGCTGCCTAAGCAAAGCAAGTGTAGGTCTCCATGTCCACCTGAGAGGGGGTGGGGGACACAGACAGAGACAAATACATGTCAGGGAGGGGTGGGAGGGTAAAACTGAAGAATGTTTGTGTCACACACCTAGCAGCGCAGGGTATGAAACAACTGACAACTATGTAGTGCTAGCACAGTTCGCTGCAATTATTAGATGTGCCACATGGGTTACCTGTTGTGGAGCACTCAGAACATATATGTGATGGTGAGTGACATCTGCAACAGAGATACAGTAGCTGTACAGTAGGTGACATACATGTTCCTCTCGGCATGAACAGGTATCAGCTATCAACACAGCCGCACACTCACAAGGACACACACACATTGACACACATGGCAGGGCCAGGTGTACAACTCATCTGTTGTGGGATTAACACATTACATCACTGTGCAGGTATCCCATGCACCACACAGGTCATATGGGGGCTGTACGGGTGAAGGATATGGGAAGGTGTCTGACATAAGACAGCAGGCTGCCGTATGCCCATGGGGGTTGTAGGGAGTGTGAATGTGAACATCAGAAGCATGCAACACACACACAAACACACAGGGTGCCAGTACTGACATGTATGGGTGCATGTCTGCACATGTGTGTGGTGTTCGACTGCACCAGACAGCTGTCCAAGGCTAGGCAATGGGTGTACCTTGGCATCAGGCCACATGACGATGATCTGCATTGTGGCTCAGGGATGTAGTGTCTGCATTTGCCCACAAAGGCGGGTACTGTATCCCCATCCAGTCACCTGGGTGACTACTGTGTGTGGGCAATGCTGTGCATCACTTGCCATGCCTGTGTTCCTTCATCCGTGACATGGATGGCGTCTGGGATGTGCACACCTCCAACAAGCATGTACAGTTACATGTGCAACTGTACCTGAGGTGTCTGCCCCATGTTGTGAACACAGATTATCATCAGATGTGCCAGTCCTGCTCACTTGTGGCAGGAGCTAGTAATGGCCAGCAGCTTTACCCTTCACCTACATGGAGTGCATGCTATCAGCATTCTTTGGTGTCAGTGGCATCTGCCCATACAGGCATGTTGTCAGGCATAGTATGTCCATTGTGGGTCACGTGTGATGGCACCAGATGTGGTGCAGGTGTCCATTGGGGAACATGGGGGAGGTGCACTGTCTGCACTTATGTGCATATTGGACAGATGGACTGGGTGTCATGCCCTCTGTGGCCTACCGCTGTTACTCCATAGTTACTTTCAGTGGCCAATATGCAGTGTACTACCCACATATAGACTGTTACCTAGGCATGTGTCTGTGTGTGTATGACACATGGGGTGACAGTGTGTTCTGGGTAATACTGGGGTTGCTAACTGTGATTGCTTGGCCTTGATGTCACATGTCTGGGTATGGCTCTGCACCCTGGCCTCTCAGCCATACACATGTGTTATCCCTGTACAGTGGACATTGTGATATATAGTATGGCCACCAAATAAAACAGGATACGGGTTACAAACACACACACACACATGCACACCTGTCATGTTTGGAAGTAGAAACCCTACCTAACTAGTGTATTACAATACAGCACTACGCAGTTATAGTACGAGCCTCAGATATTACTGCAGTAGTCCTTGCCCAAAAGTGTATTTCACAATGACTGACATCAGCAGGATTGCCAAAGTATGGCATTTGAAATGACTGCAAGAGACTAGCCTAAAATGCATTGCTCCCTACACAGACAGTGACACACACAATACATCTGGAACTGCCATGTGTGAAGATGGAAGCCAACCACACTTCTAACTCACAATACAGAAGTATGCAGTTACAGGACGTGCTATGGTGATTACTGGTCTACAACCCTACCAGAGGTGTATTTCTAGGTGCATGACATTGGCAGCCTTGCCAAAGGTGGGTATGTGAAATGTGAGGGGTGTGAGTACCCTAAAAGCATTGTGCTCTACACAGTAAGACATGCACGCATACACACACAGTTGGCAGGTCAGGGGTTATAACCCCCAACTAACTCCTTAATCACACTATGGCCATACGATGTTATGGGACATGCTACAGAGATTACTTGGCTATGATTGCCCCAGAGGTGTATTTCAAGGTGAGTGACATTGGCAGCCTTGCCAAAGGTGGGTATTTAACTTGTAAGGGGTGTGAGTATCCTAAAAAGAATTGCTCTCTACACCATCAGACATGCATGCAAACACAGACACACACTCACCCATGCAGTTTCCAGGTTTGGGGTTGGAACTCCTACCTACCTAGTTTATCACACTACAGCAGTACACATTTATAGGATGCGCTACAGACTTTCCAGGGGTGTATTTCTAGGTGGGTGACATCAGCAGCCTTGCCAAAGTTGGGTATGTGAAATGTAAGGGGTGTGAGTACCCTAAAAGCATTGCTCTCTGCACAGTAAGACATGCATGCATGCATACACACACAGTCAGCAGGTCAGGGGCTAGAACTCCCAACTAACTCCTTAATCACACTATGGCCAAACAATGTTATGGGATGTGCTACGGAGATTACTGGGCTACAATTGTCTCAGAGGTCTATTTCAAGTTGCGTGACATCAGCAGCCTTGCCAAAGTTGGGTATTTGACTTGGAAGGACTGTGAGTAGCGTAAAAAGCATTGCTCTCTACACAGTCAGTGACAGACAGACACACACACATACACTCACACATGCACAGTTGCCACGTCTGGGGTTTGACCTACTATCTAACTACATTATCACACTACAGCAGTACACAGTTACAGCATCCACTACAGAGATTACTGAGCTACAGCTTTCCCAAGGGAATATTTATAGGTGGGTGACATCAGCAGCCTTGCCAAAGTTGGGTATGTGAAATGTAAGGGTTGTGAGTACCCTAAAAGCATTGCTTTCTACACAGTCAGACATGCACGCATGCACTCACACTTGGCAGGTCGGGGGCACGAACTCCCAACTAATTCCTTAATCACACTATGGCCATATGATGTTACGGGACATGCTACAGAGATTATTAGGCTACAATCATCCCAGAGGTGTATTTCAAGGTGTGTGACATCAGCAGCCTTGCCAAAGATTGGTATTTGACTTGTAAGGGGTGTGAGTAGCCTAAAAAGCATTGCTCTCTACACAGTCAGTGACAGACGGACACGCACACACAGACACACACGCAAAGTTACTATGTCTGGGGTTTGACCTCCTACCTAACTACATTATCATACTACAGAGTAACCAGTTACAGCATGCTTTCCCAGGGATGTATTTCTAGGTGGGTGACATCAGCAGCCTTGCCAACACTGGGTATGTGAATAGTAAGGGGTGTGAGTAGCCTAAAAGGCATTGTTCTCTACACAGTCAGTGAGAGAGAGAGAGACACACACACACACGAACAGTGACATACACTTAGACACACAGTTGCCACATTTGGGGTTAGAACTCCTACCTAACTAGTTTATCACATTACAGCAGTACAAAGTTATGGGACGCGCCACAGAGATTACTGGCCTACAACTCTCCCAAAGGTGTATTTCACATTGGATAACCTCAGCAGGCTTGCCAGGGTACCGCTATGGGGTGGCTGATGTGTGCATGGCCCATACACCATTCATGTAGGGGTGACACACCACAAGCAGCCACATATGGGGTCATATGTCACAGGTGCGTGTATAGGCCAACTAGCCAACTACGTCCTTGTACAGCCATGATGCTCAGCTGGCACATGGACCACATAGTCTGTGGTGCTGACAGACACTGGTCACCAGTAACTGCAGTGTGTGACATCTGCACCTGATGTATTTGGGGCCCTTTGGCTGTGTGCTCAGTGGGACAGGCGTGGATAGCTCCTTGTCATGGTCACCCTCTTCCAGACATCTATATCCATCTACTACTGGCTTATTATGGTGTGTTGTCCTTACATATATGTCTGTATTCATATCCACTGTGTGTGCAAGGCATGAGAGATGCATACTGACGTGTCTGCAGTAACAACTGCAACCACTGGATGTGTCTGGTCCACTGGTGTTTGCATACATGGCCTTCATGTGTTTAAGTGTGTGAGCATGCCCAGTATGACCTTTCAGTATGTTGATGACTGACATTGCCTTCATTTCTCTAAGTGTGTTTGTATGTCCAGTAAGGCCATCTGTTTTGCATATGTGGAGCATGTCCGGTGGTTTGTACTGCATAGCTGACCTTTGTGTTGTACACCAGCAGGTAGCATGCTGTGTCTACACGGTATCCACCGATCATTTGGCATTGACTGTTGCAACATGTCTGCATAGCGGGGGGGGTACACCTGGCTATTTCTATGTTTCTAGACAGGATTGGGGGGCGCACCTGACTGTTACTATATTTCTATGTGTGGTGAGGGGCACACCTGACAGTTGTACACATTTGCTAAGACTGTACAGGTATGTCCTGTAGTCCATTTCAGTCAGTAGTCTTACCTATCGTGCTGGCTAAGCCATACCGGTGTACTACCATTCTTATCTTTTGATTGCATACACATTCGTTTTTGTCTTCCTAGCCATCACAAATGAAATCCCACTACCTGGCCTGCTGTAGTCTGTCCATGTAGGCCTGGGTGAGGGTTACCCATACCCCTAATTCAGAGGCCATAGTACAGCATTTGTTTGTGTCTGTCTACACCTGTCCTGCTGGCTGTGACTGTTGTTTGGTATGTGACCCCCCTCCTGACTGGCATTTGTGAGTCCCTTATATTGTGGGTGTCCCAGTATTGAGGGTGGTGCTGCAGGGCTGCCTATGTTGGATGCACATTGTACACTGCGTACACATGGTTAGGCACAGGTAGTGTAATGTTTGGCATCACTTTTACTGTATGTGAGAGTCAGAGAGAAGTGCTATTCCCTGGGTTCCTCCCGTGTCAGTGTATGTGCTATGCGTTGCCTCTTTGCCAGGGCCAGGGTATACTGGGCATGCCTCCTTCTGCCTACTGAGGCAGGCTCAGATTGTTCTTCCTCCGAGTCACTCTGTGCCTGTGAAGGCCTTGGCAATGGTGGGGGGCTATGTGGCCCTGCCCCTTGCTGCTCCTGCTGCAGCTGTTTCCACAGGATCATATTGTGTAGCATGGCACATGCAAGGATGATTTGGGTACATGTAGTTGGTGAGTACTGCAAGGCTCCATCGGATGTGTCCAGGCACCGGAACTGTGACTTGAGCATCTCAAACACAAGCTCTATTATGATTCCTGTTTGTGCGTGTGCTTCATTATGGAGTTCTTGTTTGGGTGACTGTGCATTTCTGATGGGTGTCATCAGCCATGGCTCCAGTGCGTATCCAGCATACCCCACTAGGTTACCGTGTGGGATGTCCTCATTGGCAAATTTCTGGTACAGCTGCATCAGATGCCAGATGTGGGAATCATGAAAACTTCCAGGGCAGCCAGCACACACACTCAGTATTATGCCCTGGGCATCACACATGACCTGGCAGTTGATGGAGGGGAAGCCCTTGTGGTTGATGTAGACCCTACCCTGCTCATCGGGTGGTGCTTTGATGCATATGTGCATGCAGTCTATTTCACCCACTACCTCAGGGTATTCTGCTATTTGCTGGAAGGCACGGATACTGCTAGCCAATGCATCATGGGTGAGGGGCAAATATACATGCTCACTGACATGTGCTGCCATGGCATCCGGGAACTGATGGAGTACCCTGGATGCTGATGCCTGTGAGATCCCCATCATATCCCCAGTTGGCCTTTAGAAGGTACCTGTAGCTAGTATTCTTAGGCCTACACATACCTTCATTTTCACAGGGATGGGTTCCCCTCTGTTAGTTCTGTGTGCAGGCATGGCCAGCACAGCTCAACAATCTGCTGTAGGAGGTCCCTGTCCATCCTATAGTGCTCCATTATCTCCAGCTCATGTAGCCCCTGGTGGGTCTGTACACTCTTCTCTGTCTCCTCACTGTGGGTTGGTTGGCAGCATTCCCATCCTCACCACTCTCAGCCTCTTCCACAAGTTGTATTATAGCTATTGCAGCCCCTAACATTTTGCTGTTGTGTCAAAAGTTCCCCGCTTGTTTACACTGGTGGTGTAGGGTGTGGGAAAAACTGGAGGGATAGGTGTTTGCATGGTTTATAGTGGCGTTCTGGGCTGGGCAAGTCTGCTGCCTGTGTAATTGGCTGGTTCTGATCCATTTCACCTGGCAGCGAACCTAGTACCCCTTGATTAACTTCCTACTACTGCTTTCCCTTCTCATTGCCCTTCTGATTCATCCCGGGGCACGCCACGCAATCGGTGTACTCCAATGTGCACACTTCTGTTAATGCCTGGGTTCACTTCCTTTATCTTCCTGTAGATCCTGTTGTGCAGCATGCATACTTGCTTACACTTTGTCATACATGCTGGGCAGGTTTAGACACACCCCCTGGCTTTGCAGTGCTAAGCTGGATGCAACCCCGAGCCATAGGGCTCCAATCCACTGACAATATGCCTGACACTCCCACACATGATGTCATCTACCTCCTAGTCTTGCACTCAGCTATTCATATTCTTACACTGTTGGGACCTGCCCCACATGCTGGGGAAAACCAGGATTCACTATCCTTCCCCTCATTCCTATAGAATTGCCTGCTAATGCATAGTTACATGTGTCACACTGTGCCTCCCCCCTTAGCAAACACTATTCACTGGCCAGGTTGTCTTTTGCCTGCCATTGACTTGCATGGCAGAATACTGATTTTAGTTAGACTGCTTTTTTTAGGTTTATTTTCTTATTTCTACACTGATCCCATTTGCGCACCGCTGCCCTATGTTAAAAAGCCTGTGATCTGTGGACATATTATAAAAGTTGTACTTTGTACATTTTGCATTGTTTGCAATGCCAATAGCCTTTTACTTGGCCATTAGCATGCTTCCTCAATGATATGTAGCCTTTATTTGGAGCTGTCATAGCTCTGTTTTGGAGTTTGTCGTACAGTACTCGGTTACTAACCGAGTATATTTCTACATATTACATTAGTCCTGCAACCCTTGATCCGTGCTTCCTGGATGGCAGATTTACCTCATTTTCAAGGTTTTCACCTGCAAAGGGGGCAATTTGCATACGGGGGCTGGGAACGTGCAGCACTAGTGCTACAATGCTCGCGCGCATCAAACGTGCATGTACGTGGATCGGTCAGCCGCCATATTGACAAAATTTCCTCTTACACTAATCATGCACGCAGTCCAAGCTTTTGAGAATCCGGGGGACAGTTTAGCATTCTCCACTAAAAGTCAGCAATAACAGTGGTATGCTACAGAAACAAGTAACTACTAAGAAACTGCACACAATTTAGCATTCTCCACTAAAAGTCAGGAATAAAAACAGTGAAATGCTACAAAAACACAATTAACTACTAAGGTGTTACACACAGTTTAGCATTCTGCACTAAAAGCCAAGAATAACAGTGGTATGCTACAGAAACACAAGAAACTACTAAGGTGTTACACACAATTTAGTATTCTCCACTAAAAGTCAGGAATACCAGTGGTATGCTACAAAAATAAGTACCTACTAAGGTGCTACACACAATTTACCATTCTCCACTAAAAGTCAGATATAACAGTGGTATGCTACAGAAACAAATAACTACTGAGATGCTACACAGAATTTAACATTCTCCACTAAAAGTCAGGAATAACAGTGGTATGCTACAGAAACACAAGAAACTACTAAGGTGTTACACACAATTTAGTATTCTCCACTAAAAGTCAGGAATACCAGTGGTATGCTACAAAAATAAGTACCTACTAAGGTGCTACACACAATTTACCATTCTCCACTAAAAGTCAGATATAACAGTGGTATGCTACAGAAACAAATAACTACTGAGATGCTACACAGAATTTAACATTCTCCACTAAAAGTCAGGAATAACAGTGGTATGCTACAGAAACACAAGTAACTACTAAGGTGTTACACACAATTTAGCATTCTCCACTAAACGTCAGGAATACCAAAAGTGGTATGCTACAGAAACACAAGTAACTACTAAGGTGTTACACACAATTTAGCATTCTCCGTGGCCTAATGGTTAAGGTGTTTGCCTTACAAACACAAGGTGCAGCATTTGAGTCTCACAAGGGATAACTGGCTTGGCTAAAAATGGCTCACAAGGGCAGTTAGCTTCGTATGAATCTATGAAAGTCATGAATAACAGTGGTATGATACAGAAACACAAGTAACTACTAAGGTATTACACACAATTTAGCATTCTCCACTAAAAGTCAGGAGTAACAGTGGTATGCTAGCGAAACAAGTAACTACTATAGTGCTACATACAATTTAGCATTCTCCACTAAAAGTCAGGAATAACAGTTGTATGCTACAGAAACACAAGTAACTACTAAGGTGCTACACACAATTTAGCATTCTCCAATAAAAGTCAGGAATAACAGTGGTATGCTACAGAAAAAACTAAATTCTAATGTATTATGCACAATTTAGCATTCTCCACTAAAAGTCAGATATAACAGTGGTATGCTACAGAAACAAGTAACCACTAATATGCTACACACAATTCAGCATTCTCCACTAAAAGTCAAGAATACCAAAAGTGGTATGGTACAGAAACAAAAGTAACTACTAAGGTTTTGCATACAATTTAGCAATCTCCGTGGCCTAATGTTTAAGGTGTTTGCCTTACAAACACAAGGTGCAGCATTTGAGTGTCACAAGGGTAACTGGCTCAGCTTAAAATGGCATGCAAGGGCAGTTAGCGTAGTACTAATCTATGAATCTATGAATCTATAAAAGTAATGAATAACATTGGTACAATACAGAAACACAAGTAACTACTAGGGTGTTACACACAATTTAGCATTCTCCACTAAAAGTCAGTAATAACAGTGGTATGCTACAGAAACACAAGAAACTACTAAGGTGATACACAAAATTTAGCATTCTCCACTAAAAGTCAGTAATAACAGTGGTATGCTACAGAAACAAGTAACTACTAAGGTGCTACATGAAATTTAGCATTCCCCACTAAAGGTCAAGAATAACAGTGGTATGCTACAGAAACAAGTAATTACTAAGATGTTACACATAATTTAGCATTTGCCACTAAAAGTGAAGAATAACAGTGGTATGCTACAGAAACACAAGTAACTACTAAGGTGCTACACAGAATTTAGCATTCTCCACTAAAAGTCAGGAATAACAGTGGTATGCTACAGAAAAATGTAAATGCTAATGTATTACGCACAATTTAGCATTTTCCTCTCAAAGTCAGATATAACAGTGGATTGCTACAAAAACAAGTAACCACAAAGATGCTACACACAATTCACCATTCTCCACTAAAAGTCAGTAATACCAAAAGTGGTATGCTATAGAAACACAAGTAACTACTAAGGTGTTACACACAATTTAGCATTCTCCATGGCCTAAAGGTTAAGGCATTTGCCTTGCAAACACAAGGTGCTGCAATTGAGTCTCACAAGGGATAACTGGCTCGGCTTAAAATTGCTTGCAATGGCAGTTACCTTAGTACTAATCTATGAAGAAATAACAGTGGTATGCTACAGAAACAAGTAACTACTAAGGTATTACACACAATTTAGCATTCTCCACTAAAAGTCAGTAATAACAGTGGTATGCAACAGAAACACAAGTAGCTACTAAGATGTTGCACACAATTTAACATTCTCCACTAAAAGTCAGGAACAACAGTGGCATGCTACAGAAACAAGTAACTACTGAGGTGCTACACACAAGTTAGCATTCTCCACTAAAAGTCAGGAGTAACAGTGGTATGCTACAGAAACAAGTAACTCACACAATTTATCATTCTCCACTAAAAGTCAGATATAACAGTGGTATGCTAGAGAAACAAGTAACTACTAAGGTGCTACAGGGAATTTAGCATTCACAACTAAAAGTGAGGAATAACAGTGGTGTGCTACAGAAACACAAGTAACTACTCAGGTGCTACACACAATTTAGCATTCTCCACTAAAAGTGTGGAATAACAGTGGTATGCTACAGAAACAAGTAACTCCTTAGGTGCTACACATAATTTAGCATTCTGCACTAAAAGTGCGGAATAACAGTGGTATGCTACAGAAAAAAGTAACTACTAAGGTGCTACACATAATTTAGCATTCTGCACTAAAAGTCAGGAATAACAGTGGTATGCTACAGAAACAAGTAACTACTTAGGTGCTACACATAATTTAGCATTCTCCACTAAAAGTGCGGAATAACAGTGGTATGCTACAGAAAAAAGTAACTACTAAGGTGCTACACATAATTTAGCATTCTCCACTAAAAGTCAGGAGTAACAGTGGTATGCTACAGAAACAAGTAACTACTAAGGTGCTACACATAATTTAGCATTCTCCACTAAAAGTGAGGAATAACAGTGGTATGCTACAGAAACAAGTAACTACTTAGGTGCTACACATAATTTAGCATTCTGCACTAAAAGTGCGGAATAACAGTGGTATGCTACAGAAACAAGTAACTACTTAGGTGTTATACATAATTTAGCATTCTCCACTAAAAGTCAGGAGTAACAGTGGTATGCTACAGAAACAAGTAACTACTAAGGTACTACACATAATTTAGCATTCTGCACTAAAAGGGAATAACAGTGGTATGCTACAGAAACAAGTAACTACTTAGGTGCTACACATAATTTAGCATTCTCCACTAAAAGTCAGGAGTAACAGTGGTATGCTACAGAAACAAGTAACTACTAAGGTACTACACATAATTTAGCATTCTCCACTAAAAGTGCGGAATAACAGTGGTATGCTACAGAAACAAGTAACTACTTAGGTGCTACACATAATTTAGCATTCTGCACTAAAAGTGCAGAATAACAGTGGTATGCTACAGAAAAAAGTAACTACTATGGTGCTACACATAATTTAGCATTCTGCACTAAAAGTCAGGAATAACAGTGGTATGCTACAGAAACAAGTAACTACTCAGGTGCTACACATAATTTAGCATTCTCCACTAAAAGTCAGGAATAACAGTGGTATGCTACAGAAACAAGTAACTCCTTAGGTGCTACACATAATTTAGCATTCTGCACTAAAAGTCAGGAATAACAGTGGTATGCTACAGAAACAAGTAACTACTTAGGTGCTACACATAATTTAGCATTCTCCACTAAAAGTGCGGAATAACAGTGGTATGCTACAGAAACAAGTAACTCCTTAGGTGCTACACATAATTTAGCATTCTGCACTAAAAGTGTGGAATAACAGTGGTATGCTACAGAAAAAGTAACTACTTAGGTGCTACACATAATTTAGCATTCCCACTAAAAGTCAGGAATAACAGTGGTATGCTACAGAAACAAGTAACTACTTAGGTGCTACACATAATTTAGCATTCTGCACTAAAAGTGCGGAATAACAGTGGTATGCTACAGAAACAAGTAACTACTTAGGTGCTACACATAATTTAGCATTCCCCACTAAAAGTCAGGAATAACAGTGGTATGCTACAGAAACAAGTAACTACTTAGGTGCTACACAAAATTTAGCATTCCCCACTAAAAGTCAGGAATAACAGTGGTATGCTACAGAAAAAAGTAACTACTAAGGTGCTACACATAATTTAGCATTCTCCACTAAAAGTCAGGAGTAACAGTGGTATGCTACAGAAACAAGTAACTACTTAGGTGCTACACATAATTTTGCATTCTCCACTAAAAGTCAGGAATAACAGTGGTATGCTACAGAAACATGTAACTACTAAAGTGTTACACACAATTTAGCATTTTCCACTAAAAGTCAGGAATAACAGTGGTATGCTACAGAAACAAGTAACTACTAAGGTGCTACACACAATTTAGCATTCTCCACTAAAAGTCAGGAATAACAGTGGTATGCTACAGAAACATGTAACTACTAAAGTGTTACACACAATTTAGCATTTTCCACTAAAAGTCAGGAATAACTGTGGTATGCTACAGAAACAAGTAACTCACACAATTTATCATTCTCCACTAAAAGTCAGATATAACAGTGGTATGCTAGAGAAACAAGTAACTACTAAGGTGCTACAGGGAATTTAGCATTCACAACTAAAAGTGAGGAATAACAGTGGTGTGCTACAGAAACACAAGTAACTACTCAGGTGCTACACACAATTTAGCATTCTCCACTAAAAGTGTGGAATAACAGTGGTATGCTACAGAAACAAGTAACTCCTTAGGTGCTACACATAATTTAGCATTCTGCACTAAAAGTGCGGAATAACAGTGGTATGCTACAGAAAAAAGTAACTACTAAGGTGCTACACATAATTTAGCATTCTGCACTAAAAGTGAGGAATAACAGTGGTATGCTACAGAAACAAGTAACTACTTAGGTGCTACACATAATTTAGCATTCTCCACTAAAAGTGCGGAATAACAGTGGTATGCTACAGAAAAAAGTAACTACTAAGGTGCTACACATAATTTAGCATTCTCCACTAAAAGTCAGGAGTAACAGTGGTATGCTACAGAAACAAGTAACTACTAAGGTGCTACACATAATTTAGCATTCTCCACTAAAAGTGAGGAATAACAGTGGTATGCTACAGAAACAAGTAACTACTTAGGTGCTACACATAATTTAGCATTCTGCACTAAAAGTGCGGAATAACAGTGGTATGCTACAGAAACAAGTAACTACTTAGGTGTTATACATAATTTAGCATTCTCCACTAAAAGTCAGGAGTAACAGTGGTATGCTACAGAAACAAGTAACTACTAAGGTACTACACATAATTTAGCATTCTGCACTAAAAGTGCGGAATAACAGTGGTATGCTACAGAAACAAGTAACTACTTAGGTGCTACACATAATTTAGCATTCTCCACTAAAAGTCAGGAGTAACAGTGGTATGCTACAGAAACAAGTAACTACTAAGGTACTACACATAATTTAGCATTCTCCACTAAAAGTGCGGAATAACAGTGGTATGCTACAGAAACAAGTAACTACTTAGGTGCTACACATAATTTAGCATTCTGCACTAAAAGTGCAGAATAACAGTGGTATGCTACAGAAACAAGTAACTACTTAGGTGCTACACATAATTTAGCATTCTGCACTAAAAGTGCGGAATAACAGTGGTATGCTACAGAAAAAAGTAACTACTATGGTGCTACACATAATTTAGCATTCTGCACTAAAAGTCAGGAATAACAGTGGTATGCTACAGAAACAAGTAACTACTCAGGTGCTACACATAATTTAGCATTCTCCACTAAAAGTGCGGAATAACAGTGGTATGCTACAGAAACAAGTAACTCCTTAGGTGCTACACATAATTTAGCATTCTGCACTAAAAGTCAGGAATAACAGTGGTATGCTACAGAAACAAGTAACTACTTAGGTGCTACACATAATTTAGCATTCTCCACTAAAAGTGCGGAATAACAGTGGTATGCTACAGAAACAAGTAACTCCTTAGGTGCTACACATAATTTAGCATTCTGCACTAAAAGTGTGGAATAACAGTGGTATGCTACAGAAAAAAAGTAACTACTTAGGTGCTACACATAATTTAGCATTCCCCACTAAAAGTCAGGAATAACAGTGGTATGCTACAGAAACAAGTAACTACTTAGGTGCTACACATAATTTAGCATTCTGCACTAAAAGTGCGGAATAACAGTGGTATGCTACAGAAACAAGTAACTACTTAGGTGCTACACATAATTTAGCATTCCCCACTAAAAGTCAGGAATAACAGTGGTATGCTACAGAAACAAGTAACTACTTAGGTGCTACACAAAATTTAGCATTCCCCACTAAAAGTCAGGAATAACAGTGGTATGCTACAGAAAAAAGTAACTACTAAGGTGCTACACATAATTTAGCATTCTCCACTAAAAGTCAGGAGTAACAGTGGTATGCTACAGAAACAAGTAACTACTTAGGTGCTACACATAATTTTGCATTCTCCACTAAAAGTCAGGAATAACAGTGGTATGCTACAGAAACATGTAACTACTAAAGTGTTACACACAATTTAGCATTTTCCACTAAAAGTCAGGAATAACAGTGGTATGCTACAGAAACAAGTAACTACTAAGGTGCTACACACAATTTAGCATTCTCCACTAAAAGTCAGGAATAACAGTGGTATGCTACAGAAACATGTAACTACTAAAGTGTTACACACAATTTAGCATTTTCCACTAAAAGTCAGGAATAACTGTGGTATGCTACAGAAACAAGTAACTCACACAATTTATCATTCTCCACTAAAAGTCAGATATAACAGTGGTATGCTAGAGAAACAAGTAACTACTAAGGTGCTACAGGGAATTTAGCATTCACAACTAAAAGTGAGGAATAACAGTGGTGTGCTACAGAAACACAAGTAACTACTCAGGTGCTACACACAATTTAGCATTCTCCACTAAAAGTGTGGAATAACAGTGGTATGCTACAGAAACAAGTAACTCCTTAGGTGCTACACATAATTTAGCATTCTGCACTAAAAGTGCGGAATAACAGTGGTATGCTACAGAAAAAAGTAACTCCTTAGGTGCTACACATAATTTAGCATTCTGCACTAAAAGTGAGGAATAACAGTGGTATGCTACAGAAACAAGTAACTACTTAGGTGCTACACATAATTTAGCATTCTCCACTAAAAGTGCGGAATAACAGTGGTATGCTACAGAAAAAAGTAACTACTAAGGTGCTACACATAATTTAGCATTCTCCACTAAAAGTCAGGAGTAACAGTGGTATGCTACAGAAACAAGTAACTACTAAGGTGCTACACATAATTTAGCATTCTCCACTAAAAGTGAGGAATAACAGTGGTATGCTACAGAAACAAGTAACTACTTAGGTGCTACACATAATTTAGCATTCTGCACTAAAAGTGCGGAATAACAGTGGTATGCTACAGAAACAAGTAACTACTTAGGTGTTATACATAATTTAGCATTCTCCACTAAAAGTCAGGAGTAACAGTGGTATGCTACAGAAACAAGTAACTACTAAGGTACTACACATAATTTAGCATTCTGCACTAAAAGTGCGGAATAACAGTGGTATGCTACAGAAACAAGTAACTACTTAGGTGCTACACATAATTTAGCATTCTCCACTAAAAGTCAGGAGTAACAGTGGTATGCTACAGAAACAAGTAACTACTAAGGTACTACACATAATTTAGCATTCTCCACTAAAAGTGCGGAATAACAGTGGTATGCTACAGAAACAAGTAACTACTTAGGTGCTACACATAATTTAGCATTCTGCACTAAAAGTGCAGAATAACAGTGGTATGCTACAGAAACAAGTAACTACTTAGGTGCTACACATAATTTAGCATTCTGCACTAAAAGTGCGGAATAACAGTGGTATGCTACAGAAAAAAGTAACTACTATGGTGCTACACATAATTTAGCATTCTGCACTAAAAGTCAGGAATAACAGTGGTATGCTACAGAAACAAGTAACTACTCAGGTGCTACACATAATTTAGCATTCTCCACTAAAAGTGCGGAATAACAGTGGTATGCTACAGAAACAAGTAACTCCTTAGGTGCTACACATAATTTAGCATTCTGCACTAAAAGTCAGGAATAACAGTGGTATGCTACAGAAACAAGTAACTACTTAGGTGCTACACATAATTTAGCATTCTCCACTAAAAGTGCGGAATAACAGTGGTATGCTACAGAAACAAGTAACTCCTTAGGTGCTACACATAATTTAGCATTCTGCACTAAAAGTGTGGAATAACAGTGGTATGCTACAGAAAAAAGTAACTACTTAGGTGCTACACATAATTTAGCATTCCCCACTAAAAGTCAGGAATAACAGTGGTATGCTACAGAAACAAGTAACTACTTAGGTGCTACACATAATTTAGCATTCTGCACTAAAAGTGCGGAATAACAGTGGTATGCTACAGAAACAAGTAACTACTTAGGTGCTACACATAATTTAGCATTCCCCACTAAAAGTCAGGAATAACAGTGGTATGCTACAGAAACAAGTAACTACTTAGGTGCTACACAAAATTTAGCATTCCCCACTAAAAGTCAGGAATAACAGTGGTATGCTACAGAAAAAAGTAACTACTAAGGTGCTACACATAATTTAGCATTCTCCACTAAAAGTCAGGAGTAACAGTGGTATGCTACAGAAACAAGTAACTACTTAGGTGCTACACATAATTTTGCATTCTCCACTAAAAGTCAGGAGTAACAGTGGTATGCTACAGAAACAAGTAACTACTAAGGTACTACACATAATTTAGCATTCTCCACTAAAAGTCAGGAGTAACAGTGGTATGCTACAGAAACAAGTAACTACTTAGGTGCTACACATAATTTAGCATTCTGCACTAAAAGTGCGGAATAACAGTGGTATGCTACAGAAACAAGTAACTACTTAGGTGTTATACATAATTTAGCATTCTCCACTAAAAGTCAGGAGTAACAGTGGTATGCTACAGAAACAAGTAACTACTAAGGTACTACACATAATTTAGCATTCTCCACTAAAAGTGCGGAATAACAGTGGTATGCTACAGAAACAAGTAACTACTTAGGTGCTACACATAATTTAGCATTCTCCACTAAAAGTGCGGAATAACAGTGGTATGCTACAGAAACAAGTAACTACTTAGGTGCTACACATAATTTAGCATTCTGCACTAAAAGTGCGGAATAACAGTGGTATGCTACAGAAAAAAGTAACTACTTAGGTGCTACACATAATTTAGCATTCCCCACTAAAAGTCAGGAATAACAGTGGTGTGCTACAGAAAAAAGTAACTACTAAGGTGCTACACATAATTTAGCATTCTGCACTAAAAGTGAGGAATAACAGTGGTATGCTACAGAAACAAGTAACTACTTAGGTGCTACACATAATTTAGCATTCTGCACTAAAAGTGCGGAATAACAGTGGTATGCTACAGAAACAAATAACTACTAAGGTGCTATAGGGGAATTTAGCATTCACCACTAAAAGTGAGGAATAACAGTGGTATACTACAGAAACAACTGACTACTAAGGTGCTACAGGGAGTTTAGAATTCTTCAACTAACAGTCAGAATAACGTGAGTGTGCCTGGGAAAAATATGCTATTGGAATATAACATAGTCATGATACCTGGAATGTAGCTTGTACTGAGACCTGTCAGAATCCAACAAAAAATATAATAATTTAGAGTAGCAGTTCAAAAGATGTTCAAGCAAGGAATGATACAAGAGTCACAAGGAGAATGAAGTGAATAGAACAGTAGATATACCATGCTCATAAATAATGAATTTATAGAGATCATATTAATGTTCAAATAACTTAACAAAGGGGCATTGATAGAAACACTCACTTTCTCTGATAAAAAAGAGCCTGTGTATTCTCTGATGTTCTGTTCCATTATACAGCTCCACCCCCTTTCAGAGCCTGATGGGTAAAGTACTGAAGCCCCACACATAATATGCTACTGGTACCTGGATATCATGGTTATCCATGTAGAGAAATAGCAGTCCTATTTACCAGAAGTGCCAGCTGTATTAGAACCCCTATGGCAGGCAAGCTTGACTATGAATGCTAAAAGACTAAACTGGGAATGATGGAAGTAGAATGTTTGGAATACCTTAGTGGATCAGAGGTGGTAAGGCTGCAATTAAAAAAACTAAAGTTCATAAAGAAATAGTCTATATCCTCCACTAAAAGGCAAGGGAAGGAATTCTTTGGACTAGCTATGCATTCGATGAAGTTTTCCTTATTTTTGCAAACATTTCCTGTCTTTGAACAAATTTCACAAAAGGGAAAGCTGCATCTCACAGTTTCTGAGGCTTTGTCAGCCTCCACATCCCCCAACAGTATGAGTGAATTTTGCATAGGGTTACTAGGGAGCCCCATACTGAGCCTTTTATGTTGGCCCCGCATAGTCTAAAGCTGACAGCACTGAAAATACATAGAAGAAATGGAGGCAATGTGGTCATTATTTATTTAAGTCTTTTCACAAGTACACCTCACAGGTTTGCAAACAAAGCTGCCTTAGCTTGTCAAGAGGCAATGTACTATCTAGGAGTATAGAGGCAAAATGCTGGGAAACATGACTATGATTTTTTTTTTACTTTCTGCACAATCAAACATCAATTATACATGTTGATGGCTATTGGTTGGGGATAGGGATAGCACTGGGTTGAAATATGTTACTGAGGTACTTTACTCTTTCACTTTCATCCCAGTCTAACTTCAGCGGGGTACACAGAAGTTTCTGCCTTTTGGGAATAGGAGTGAGGGGGCATGTTGGTCATGTCCATGAGTACAACAACTTGAAA